>NC_045957.1:29601688-29901688 GCF_010909765.2 Amblyraja radiata | reverse complement strand
CCTATTAACCTCGTGAACCTACGCTGCACTCCCTCAATAGCAAGAATGTCCTTCCTCAAATTAGGAGACCAAAACTGCACACAATACTCCAGGTGTGGTCTCACCAGTGCCCAGTACAACTGCAGAAGGACCTCTTTTTTAAAAACTTTATTAATTTATTGAACATGTTAAAAAATACAAACACAAATAAACTTGTAAGCAATAAAAAAAGAAAATAAAACACAAAGGAAAACAAACAAATAAGTAACTCAAATAATACAAATAATATCGTTCATGTTCAAAAGGGGTAAGAAGAAGTTCGAAAACTTTTCTGGTCCTACCCCCTTTGTTCCTATACTGAACTCTCTATATGAAGGCCAACATGCCATTAGCTTTCTTCACTGCCGGTTGTGACTGTATGCTTACTTTCAGTGACTGATGTACTAGGACACCCTGGTCTCGTTGAACTTCCCCTTTTCCTAACCTGACACCATTCAGATAATAATCTGCCTTCCCGGTCTTGCCTCCAAAGTGGATAACCTCACATTTATCCACATTATACTGCATATGTCCACTCACTCAACCAGCCCAAGTCCCTCTGCATCCTCATAGCATCTTCTGCAAATTGGCAAATGTTACTTTTAATTCCTTCATCCTAATCATTAATGTATATTGCAAATAGCTGCGGTCCCAGCACCAAGCCCTGCTGTACCCCACTAGTCGTTGCCTGCCATTCTGAAAGAGACCCGTTCATCCCTACTCTTTGTTTCCTGTCTGCCAACCAATTTTCTATCCATGTCAATACCCTACCCCCCAACACAATGTGCTCTAATTTTGCCCACTAATCTCCTGTGGGACTTTATCAAAGGCTTTCTGAAAGTGCAAGTGCACTACATCCACTGGCTCTCCCTTGTCCATTTTACTTGTTACATCCTCAAAAAATTCCTGATGATTTGTCAAGCATGATTTCCCCTTCGTAAATCCATGCTGACTTGGACCGATCCTGTTACTGGATCGGTGTCTTGCATTAAACAAAACCTATGTCTTGCATTAAACAATTCTGTATGAAATCATTATCAACTGTTATGGGCCAGTTTTTGAGGTCACAGTTTTCAGTGAAATCACTGAATTTGCGTCCTGTTTTATGTTTCTGCTCAGTCCCTGCTTGTTCCGCAGTACTTTCATGTTGACCACTGTGATCGTCATCTGTATCAAAAGCATCAACAATGGGTTGAATATTGCTAGAAAATGCTCCCATGGTTAGTGCACTATCACTGGCTTCAATGGTGTTTGCTTGGCTTGTTTCAACTGTAGGTGTTGACAAACTTGACATTGCAAAATAGTTTGTTAGTTTTTGACATTTAGAAATTTTGTCAGATCGCTTTTCCTTGAGTTGCGTTTTTGGTATCCACTTAAGTACTCTCGTGAACTCATCGTTATTCCTCTAGCGTCTTGACCTCTGTTAAAAAGGGAAAAAAATCACATTAGCTACAGCAGAACAGCCAACTACAACATCTGTGCTACTGACTCTCAAACTTTGGGATTGTTGAAATATATACAACAAAAAATTAATCAATTTGAGTTGTGCGACTATTGTCGCATGCTTTGAAAGGAAACCCCTTCTCAGAAAGTAAAGCGCCTTTTTTAAAGATTTATAATAAATAACCAAAAAGGCTAAACTAGGCTATGTTCAAGCTAGCCTACGCTAGGCTAGACTACGTTAGGCAAGACTAGGCCACCAAAACTCATAGGCTAAGGTAATGTAACACAATTTTACCATTATTTGAACACTTTTCATAATAAACATCTGCAATTTAACACAAATTCACCCTTTTATTACTTTTTCATTAATATAGTATTAGCCTAGGCTTTGCGGTTGTAGCCTACCTTCCATTCACCTCTTCATAAAAACAATAGGCTTAGACTAATCTAACACGATTTCACCTTTATCACTTACCTTATTATTCTAAATACAACATTTTTTGTCCAGATCGAAAACACGAGTGCTATCACAACGTGATAGTCATGCGATTCACGTTAGCAGTGTGATTGCCTTTTCAACGGCTCCCCTTTTTTGTTACGACAAGTCATCTACTGTTTGTATCTACCAAAGAAGATATTTTTATTACCTTTTAATTTTTACTGTATTTTAATTGTACATAGGTAAATTGTTATTATTTATAGTAATAGTATTATATGTTTAGTATATTTTAAGGTTTTATAAGATTATTCGTGTAAATAAAAAAAGTTACTGAAATGTTGTCCTTTACAGTGACCGCAAGCAACAAAATATGCTTTCATTTTTTCGATTATGGCTAGCCCAAGATAAATAATTTTAATAAAAGTTTTAATTTCTGCCATAAATGTTGATAGTGTTTTAAATTATTTATAATTATTTTATCTATGTCATTAAAACTAAGATCTTGACCGCTTTCGACTTTCGTGATTTCCGAGAGAACGCCGCTACTTACGGCTGTCATTTTTGACCACCTCGCTCTGTCCCCCTCCGCCAGAGTGGACTGGAGGATTTTTCCCATCGATGAGAGTTATTAATGTTTTGAAAAATGTCACCATTCTCTCTGCTGCCCCCGCTGGTGGCAGGGGGAGGGACTATAAAACCCGGAAGTGTCATGCCTCACTCAGTCTCTGCGAGACGGAGGAAGCGAGAGGGTCATGGCTCTCTGAGCTGAGAATAACACTGAACGCATGTCCACTCCACGGTGAGTCCCCTCGATGTGGCTTTCAGAAAATGTGTTTTCAGAAAACGTGTGTGTTGCTTGCAAAGTGTTTGCCCAATTGGCTTGGCTTTTAAAAACGTTTCAGAAAACCTGTGTGTTGCTTGCAAAGTGTTTGCCCAATTGGCTTGGTTTTAAAAGACTTTTCAAAAAACATGTGTGTTGCTTGCAAAGTGTATGCCCAATTGGCTTGGCTTTTAAAGACTTTTCAGAAAACGTGCGTGTTGCTTGCAAGGTCTTTGCCCATTCAGCTTGGTTTTTAAAGACTTTTCAGAAAACGTGTGTGTTGCTTGCAAAGTGTTTGCCCAATTCAGAAAACGTGTGTGTTGCTTGCAAAGTGTTTTCCCGATTGGCTTGGCTTTTAAAGACTTTTCAGAAAATGTGCGTGTTGGCTGGCAAAGTGTTTGCCCAATTGGCTTGGCTTTTAAAGATTTTTCAGAAAACGTGAGTGTTGGCTGGCAAAGTGTTTGCCCAATTGGCTTGACTTTTAAAGACCTTTCAGAAAACGTGCGTGTTGCTTGCAAAGTGTTTGCCCAATCGGCTTGGCTTTTAAAGACATTTCAGAAAACGTGTGTGTTGCTTGCAAAGTATTTGCCCGATCGGCTTGGCTTTTAAAGAGTTTTCAGAAAACATGTGTGTTGCTTGCAAAGTGTTTACCCATTTCCACAGTACATAGTCATATATTTAGTATGAAAATATTGATCATGGATAGACAATTACACAAAATATAGATAATTTAGATGTTCTTATGACATGATTGTGCAAAAAATTATGATTTTGATTATCTTGAGAGTGGATGTTTGTGGATTTTGAACACATGTCTGTGTAAAACGGCCCTTGCCTGCTGCAGTGTTATAAACTGTAAAATTTATGGAAGTTAAACATTCAATTCCTTCGATTTGGCATGGAAATTCATGACAAAGTGAGATTTAAAAATCATGTTATTTTTGTGAACTTTTGTGTGATGGGATCAGTTTGTTATTTGGATAGTATGGCTATTAAAAAAATTATGTTTAGTCTTTTCTAAAGAATTGGATAGATGTTCAGATCTAATAATTGAATTTAGATGAATTTAATTGATTTGATGACACTTATGAATATGATTTTTGTTCAGTATTTGTTCAGGATTTTTAACGTTTAACTTGTGTTAGGCATTTTGTTGAACAAAATCATTTTTTGTTCTAAAACAGAAAATAAAAACTTGTTTCTACTTAATGCTGTTCAGTGGGTTTTTTCTTTACATTTTTCAGATGACTCCGAAGAAGAAATGCAAAATTGTCAATCCAAATGCCCAGCCTGGCATAGCTGGAGCTCTCCTTGAAGTGAATTCTGGAAGTGGTGGCGCTGCCCAAGCAGATACGGCTCGCCTGTAGTCCGTCTGTCTTTTCCTTTTTTTTTGCTTTCTTTTGGCTTGTTAGATGTATGTTTATTTTATTTTTAGTTGTGTATGTGTGGGGGGTGGGAGAAAATTGTTTTTAGTCTCTTCCTTCGGGGGGGGGGGGGGGATACGACCTTTTCTTTGTCGTATCACCGTCTCCGTCTCCTTCTGCGCTGAGGCCTAATCGCGGAGCCGGCGGCCTCCAACTGGGACCGACCTCGGGGCTCCGGAGGCAGAGCCAGGACTTGCTTACCATCGCGAAGCTGGTCGATTTCGGGGCTGTGGTGGCGCTGCGGAGACGGCCCGACTTCGGGGCCTCGGAGGCTTCGGCCGCGGGCTCAGTGGACAACAATGCCGGGAGCTCGCAGGTCCCAGGTTGGTGACCGATTCTCCGGAGCTTCCGCAACAGCTTCATCCGCTGGACTGGAGAGTGGCAGCTTCGTCCTCCCCGGGCCGCGGACAATAAACAATAGGTGCAGGAGTAGGCCATTTGGCCCTTCGAGCCAGCACCGCCATTCAATGCGATCATGGCTGATCATCCCCAATCAGTACCCCGTTCCTGCCTTCACCCCATATCCCCTGACTCCGCTATTTTTAAGAGCCCTATCTAGCTCTCTCTTGAAAGCATCCAGAGAACCTGCCTCCACCGCCCTCTGAGGCAGAGAATTCCACAGACTCACCACTCTCTGTGAGAAAGTGTTTCCTCGTCTCCGTTCTAAATAGCTTACTCCTTATTCTTAAACTGTGGCCCCTGGTTCTGGACTCCCCCAACATTGGGAACATGTTTCCTGCCTCTAGCATGTCCAAGCACTTAACAATCTTATATGTCTCAATGAGATCTCCTCTCATCCTTCTAAACTCCAGAATGTCCAAGCCCAGCTGCTCCATTCTCTCAGCATATGACAGTCCCGCCATCCCGGGAATTAACCTTGCGGAGTTTGAACCGGCCCATTCGCGGAGCTCGGATTCGGCCGCGGGACTGCCGTCACCCGGCGGGTGGCCCAACATCGAAAGCCTGGATCGCCTCAACGCAGAGGGAGAACAAGGAAGGAGAGCAAGGACTTTAAGACTTTTGCCTTCCATCAGTGAGGTGCCTGGTAGACTCACTGTGATGGATGTTAAACTGGGTTCATTGTGTGTTCTGTTATTTTATTTGTTTGTTATGACTGCAAGGTATGCCATTTTGTTCAAACTGGAGACAGTTTGAATGACAATAAAGGATACTTTATACTTTAATTTCTCTGTCATGCCCGAGTCTTAAAAATGGACATATCTTGTACTCGTATGGTACACAAAAATGCTGGAGAAACTCAGCGGGTGCAGCAGCATCTATGGAGCGAAGGAAATAGGTGACGTTTCGGGCCGAAACCCTTCTTCAGACTGATGGGGGGTGGGGGGGAGAAGGAAGGAAAAAGGGAGGAGGAGGAGCCCGAGGGCGGGGGGATGGGAGGAGACAGCTCGAGGGTTAAGGAAGGGGAGGAGACAGCAAGGGCTAGCAAAATTGGGAGAATTCAATGTTCATGCCATCCGGACGCAAACTACCCAGGCGGAATATGAGGTGCTGTTCCTCCAATTTCCAGTGTTGCTCACTCTGGCAATGGAGGAGACCCAGGACAGAGAGGTCGGATTGGGAATGGGAGGGGGAGTTGAAGTGCTGAGCCACCGGGAGTTCAGGTAGGTTATTGCGGACTGAGCGGAGGTGTTCGGCGAAACGATCGCCCAACCTCCGCTTAGTCTCACCGATGTAAATCAGCTGACATCTAGAGCAGCGGATGCAGTAGATGAGGTTGGAGGAGATACAGGTGAACCTTTGTCGCACTTGGAACGACTGCTTGGGTCCTTGAATGGAGTCGAGGGGGGAGGTGAAGGGACACGTGTTGCATTTCTTGCGGTTGCAACGGAAAGTGCCCGGGGAGGGGGTGGTACGGGAGGGAAGGGAAGAATTGACAAGGGAGTTGCGGAGGGAGCGGTCTTTGCGGAAGGCAGACTTGGGGGGAGATGGGAAGATGTGGCGAGTGGTGGGGTCACGTTGGAGGTGGCGGAAATGGCGGAGGATTATTTGTTGTATTTGCCGGCTGGTGGGGTGAAAGGTGAGGACTAGGGGGACTCTACCCTTGTTGCGAGTGCGGGGAGGGGGAGATAGAGCAGTGTTGCGGGGTATGGAAGAGACCCTGGTGCGAGCCTCATCTATGGTGGAGGAGGGGAATCCCCGTTCCCTGAAGAGCGAGGACATTTCCGATGCCCTGGTGTGGAACGTCTCATCCTGGGAACAGATGCGGCGTAGGCGGAGGAATTGGGAGTAGGGGATGGAGTCTTTACAGGGGGCAGGGTGGGAAGATGTGTAGTCCAGATAGCCATGTGAGTCAGTGGGTTTGTAGTGTATGTCGGTCAGAAGTCTGTCCCCTGCGATGGAGATGGAATGGTAGGGAAGTGTCGGAAATGGTCCAGGTGTATTGGAGTGCCGGATGGAAGTTGGTGGTGAATACCTCCAACTTGTACTCGTATACCTCATTTGGAAAAAGTGAGTCTGAATGGGAAAGTAGTGAGCAGAAAAACATGCCATGCGAGAAAAAACTTGTAGTTTACAATGCCAAGGTTGAAAAGTTTGGAGGAAAAACCAGGTGTACAGAGTTGCTTATTGGTTGCAGTCTGAGGGTTATGTTGATGCTACTGATTATATAACGCGCACACACAAAGGCACCTAAATAAATTTTAAATACACGTACAGCGAACATACAGCAGCCTCAGCAACTGCATCGAAATAAATCGCAGGTACTGGGACAGAGAACACGCACAAGCACAGCAAATACAAAATAAATAACGTTTTAAAACCACGCAAACACCCTTTTCCCGCTTAATTTGCAGCCAGACTCGTCGCGGGGGGTGGGGGTGCGTGTAGGTGCCGGTTTTAGTAAAGGTAGGAGGGAGGGCGGGTGGGACACAGATGTGCAAACCGGAGATACTAGAGGAGCTGTGGTATATTTAGTATATAGAGCTCCTCTAGTATCTCTGGTGCAAACTGGAGATAGCGCGAGTGTGTGTGTCAGTGATTGGTGGGAGGGAGCAAAGATCCTATAGCTCTGCTATAAGATCTTTGGGAGGGAGCGGATACATAGTGGTGGTGGTGGGGGGCTTCAACCCATCTTTTTGCTCCCACTCCCTCGGCAGCCATCTGGTGTCCCGGGCAGGCGGGGCGAGGCGAGGCGGGGAGGGCGGAGCAGCTGCAGCGGGCGGGCACCAGGGCACCAGGGCGGGGGGAGGGGAGGGTCGGTCGGGTCGCCGGCTTGAGGGAGCGAGGGAGCGAGGGAGCGAGCACCGGGCATCAGCGGGCGGGTGGGCGTCGGTCGAGCCGGAGGCCCGGGCTGAAGGAAGGAAGGAAGGGAGAGGAGAGGCCACACCACACACACGCACCCATGGCCGAGGCGCCCCGTCCCACCGCGGCGCAACCGGCCGACGAGCCGCTCTTCAAGGAGGTGAAGTTCTTCGTGGTGGGAGACATCGATCATCGGGTGAGTTGTTGTTTTGGAGACAGACAGAGATGGAGGGAAGGCCGGCCCGGCCGATCCTCGCCCCCAATAACCCTCTCCACACTAACTAACCACAGCCCAGGCTCAGGGCCCTGGGCCTGTGGATACCCTCCCTCCCTCCCTCCGTGTTTACCCCACGGGGCCAGCACCAGCAGCAGCAGTTGCAGCAGCAGCGCCCGATAACGATGTTGTTGCCTCCCTCCTACTATTATTTATTTTTGTTTTTCCTTTGCCAAATAGTGGGCTATTCACGCTCAACCCTTGAGAGCAGGATGTGTTGGGGTTGTACTTCCTGCCACATAGTGGGGAGCAGACAGCCCGCTTCTTGTAATGTTCAGAGGCTGGCAGTGAAAGGAGGGGGAGGGGGGGTAAGTTTATCTGTTAGATTTATGTAGAAACAAGGGGATTACAGCTGCTGGTTTTCCACTGAAAGACACAACGTGCTGGAGTAACTCACAATGTCAGGCTGCATCCCTGGGAAGGGATAGACACAACGTGCTGGAGTAACTCACAATGTCAGGCTGCATCTCTGGAGAAAAGGGATAGACACAACGTGCTGGAGTAACTCACAATGTCAGGCTGCATCTCTGGAGAAAAGGGATGGGTGACATTTCAGGTCGGGATCCTTCAGAGATCGCTGGAAAAGGATCCAAGCGGTGCCAGGGATCTGATGAGTTACTCCAGCATTTTGTGTCTTTTATTAGATTTAATACTGTGATGTGTACTGTGGTACAGTGAAAATTTTTGCATGCTATCCAAACATTTAGGTTTATTATTGTCACGTGCACTGACGTACAGTGAAAAACTTTGCTTTGCATACTATCCAAACTGATCATACATTTAGATTTGGGTTTATTTTTTTCATGGGTACCCAACGTACAGTGAAAATATTTTTTTGTAAGCTATCCAAGCTGATCATGAATTTAGTTTTATGCTTATTATTGTCACATGTACTGAGTACAGTGAAAAGCTTTGGTGTGCACGCTATCCAAACATATCTGAAAGTTAGGTTGGCACAAAATGCTGGAGTAACTCAGCGGATGGAACGGGCAGTATCTCTGGATAGAAAGAATGGGTGATGTTTTGGGTCGAGACCCTTGTTTATGTTTAGGTTTATTAGACATATTATTGTCATATATACTGAGGAACAGAAGAAAGCTTTGTTTTGCTTACTATCCAAACAGATAATAAATTGAGGTTTAGTTTTATTATTGTTTTATGTACTGAGGTACGGAGAAAAGTTTTATTTTGCTTGCTACCCAAACAGATTATAACTTTAGGTTTAGGTTTATTAGGTTTATTGTCACCAGTACTGAGTTACAGTGTAAAGCTGTTTTTGCATGTTATCCAAACAGATCAGACACTTGCATGTAAGCATGTTGAACAATAGAGCAAAGGGGAAGATATAGAGTGCAGAACATAGTTCTCAGCATTGTAGAATATCAGTTTCATAGACACAGTCCAATGTCCACATTGGGATACAAGTGAATTGGTTAGTATCCTGGCTTATAAGAAGGACTGTTCGGAAGCCTGACAACAGAGTGGACGAATCGGGGCAAAAATGTGAGACTGGGACTGCAACAAACACTGGAGAAGAAAGTATAGTTTATTGGCCAAGTATTCACATACAAGGAATTTGCCTTGGTGCTCCGGCCACAAGTAATAACATGACATACAGTGACAGTTACGAATGACTCAGAAGCCACTAAACATTAATAACAATAATAAAACATTTATGATAAAACACCATTGATCAAGCATGTGAAACAACAAAATACCAGATCAAAGGGAGGCTACAAATTTTGGCTGTTGAGTAGGGCGAGTAGTCGTGGATAAAAACTGTTTTTATGTCTGGCTGTGGCAGCTTTGACACTCTGGAGTTGCCTTCCAGAGGGAAGTGACTCAAAGAGTTTGTGGCCAGGGTGTGAGGGGTCAGAGATGATCTTGCCCGCTCGCTTCCTGGCCCTTGCAGTGTACAGTTCATCAATGGAGGGAAGGTTGCAGCTAATAACCTTCTCTGCTGATCGGCCGATTCGCTGCAGCCTCCAGGTGCCGTGCTTGGTGGCTGAGTCAAACCAGACCATGATGGAGAAGGTGAGAACAGACTCTACGATGGCCGTGTAGAATTGGACCATCATTACCTGTGGCAGATTGTGCTTCCTCAGCTGCCGTAGGAAGTACATCCTCTGTTGTGCCTTTTTGACTGTGGATTCGATGGTAGCCCCCCACTTAAGGTCCTTGGAGGTGATGGTTCCCAGGAACTTAAAAGACTCCACATAAGTAACTGTGGCGTTGTTGATGGTGAGTGGGGTGAGGGGAGGGGGAGCTCTCCTAAAGTCTACAATCAATTCCACTGTCTTAAGAGCATTGAGCTCCAGGTTTTTGCGACGGCACCAGGATGCCAGCTGTGACACTTCCTGTCTGTAGGCAGATTCCTCTCCATCCTGGATCAGTCCAATCAGGGTTGTGTCGTCCGCAAACTTGAGAAGCTTGACAGAGGTGTCTGGAGGTGCAGTCATTGGTGTAGAGAGAGTACAGGAGAGGAGAGAGTACGCAGCCTTGCGGTGCTCCTATGCTGAGCGTTTGCGGGTCCGAGATGTGCTTTCCCAGCCTCACATGCTGCTTCCTGTCAGTCAGAAAGCTGGTGATCCACCGACAGATATCCCCATATGGGGATAAATCAAATACAACACAATAGAATAAATCATGACACAAGCATTCAAAAGAGAGTTAGAGCTCTTAGGGTTAGCGGAATTAAGGGGTATGGGGAGAAGGCAGGAACGGGGTGATGATCAGCCATGATCACATTGAATGGCGGTGCTGGCTCGAAGGGCCGAATGGCCTATTCTTGTACCTATTGTCTATGTATCTATGAACTGCAGATGCTGGAACCTGAAGCACAACACAAAATGCTGGAGGAATTTGGTGGATTAGGCAGCATTTGTGGAGGGCATGGACAGATGGCCATTGTTCAGATTCCGATTCAGATTCAATTTTAATTGTCATTGTCAGTGTACAGTACAGAGACAACGAAATGCAGTTCAGACTGATTTGTAATCATGAAACAAAAAATTGCAAAGGTTGGAACTACAAACAAATTTCTGGAAATACTCAGCAGTTCAGGAAATGGCAGTGGAGAGCAAAGCTATTTTTTCATGTTGATACCTTTTTCATCTCCATTCACTATCCAAACACTTGAAGATTCAGTTATGCTTTTTGAAATGGGCTTCTCATGACAATTTTTACTGCTGAAATTAGTGGAAGAAATATTTGGATCTTGCCTTTTGGATGTCATACAGCCATACAGTGCAGAAATGCCCTTTAGCCCAATTTTCCCACTCTGACCAACATGCCCTATCTACACTAGCTCCACCTGCCTGTGTTTGGCCCATATCCTTCTAAACCTATCAAATCCATGTACCTGTCCAAATGTTTCTTAAACATTGTGATAGTATCTGGCTCATACATCCTCCACCAGCTCGTTCCATACACCCACCACCATTTGTCTAAAAAAATTTGCCCCTCGTGTTCCTGTTATCTTTCCTCTCATATTAAACCTATGGTTCTTGATTCCTCTACTCTGGGTAAAAGACTGTGCATTTATTCCTGCATTTAGCCTTTTCTGTGATCTTTTAGATTTGCTTTAATCAGAAGTGAAAACTATGATTATTCATGTAGAATGTTAGAATTACTGCTTGCTTATGAGTTTGTCAAACGCTTTAACTATCTGCCTTTTTGATGGAATTGGAATTGGAAATGATCCATAATTATGTGATTATGTAATGAGTTTGAAATTAAATATTCTCAGTTATGGAATTCTGAGATAATTGAATGTTGGAAAAACTCATTAGATCTGGCTGCTTCTGAGGGGGGTAGATATGAAGTTTATCATTTCAGTTTGGCCTTGCAGCATCCTTGGAAACATTTCAATCTTGGAGTTGTATACCCCTGTGTTGAGTGTTGAATTGTGAAGTTATCATGTGAAATGCAATTGGTATTTTTTTTGCACGACTATGGAATATACTTCCACTTCTGCTTTTAGTGTTGGATTACGAAAAAAACCTACGTTATGCAAGGTTTTATCTGTTTGCATCTGGATTCTGTTTTTCAACAAGGAGCATATTTTTCAAAAACAGCAAATGCTGTAAATTTGAAACAAAAGCTGAAAATGCTGGAAATATTGAACAAATGGCACAGCATTTGTGGAGTGTGATAGCAGTTACCATTTCAGGTCCATGAACTCCCATTGTCCTGAAAAATTAACTCTTTTGGAGTATTATGTGCTGTTTTGGTTGCCACATTGTATGAAGGATGTGGAGGCTTGGGAAAGGGTGCATGAGATGTTTACCTGAATGTTACCTAGGTTTGGGTGTGTTTTTGCTGGAATGTCGGAGATAAAGGGGCAACTGGGTGAAGTATGAGACGTATAATAATAGTTTTTTCCCCAGGGTGGAAATGTGTAAAACTGGAGGGCATGGGTTTAAGGTGAGAGAGGGAAAGTGTTTTACACAGTGCCTGGAATGCCTTGCAAGGGGAAGTGGTAGAAGCTGATATGAGAGCAACATTTAAGAGGCATTCGGACAGACACGTGAACAGGCACGGAATAGAGGGATTTGGACCAGGTGCAGGCAGATGGAATTAGTTTCAATTGGCTTAACGTTCAGTGCAGACAATACAGATAACCCTTGTTATAACTGACCATGGGGGAGGGGGAATGGTGCTGGATAATGCCGATCGCCTGCAATAATCAAGTATGGGGAGGTAAAGATTAGAAAAACAGCCATACACTAAACAAGACACACATTAGGGCAGCACGGTGGTGCAGCGGTGGAGTTGCTGCCTTACAGCGCCAGAGACCCAGGTTTGATCCTGACCACGGGTGCTGTCTGTACGGAGTTTGTACATTTTCCCCCTGACCTGCATGGGTTTCTCCGGGTGCTCCGGTTTTGTCTCACACTCAAGTTGTACAACTTTGTAGGTTCATTGGCTTGGTATAATTGTAAATTGTGCCTGTGCGTGTGCGATAGTGTTAATGTGTGGAGATCGCTGGTTGGTGCGAACTCAATGGGCCGAAGGGCCTGTTCCCACGCTTTATCTCTAAACTAAACTAAACAATAAACAGGAAAGGGTACAAAATACATAATATGCAATACTTCCACTTATTTACAAGCATTGTAAATAAATAGAAGAAAGTTTACATACTGTAAATTCATTTACCCTATGTAGATGATGGGTGAGCTTGTTGTGTTGTGAATGGATGCTTCAGTTACAACAGATTCTGCCTGCTATTTATCAGTTACAAAGAGCTCTGTAATAAGGAGGGTAGTCTGTACATGCCAAAAGGGCTGGTCTTATGCTGTACTATGTTCTAATACTTGTATGCATAGAGCAATTAATAAAGCCAATCATTTATCAAACAAGGACACCAACTGACTAGAAGATTGTGCTGCTGACTCTCGTCAGCAGCGGCCTCTGCAGTCCGTCTGCGTTTTTATTATTTTATGTCTTATGTTTTTATGTAGTTTTTGTTATTTTTGTTGGGGTATGTGTGTGGGGGGGTGGGGGTAACTTTTAAATCTCTCCCTGCACGGGAGACCCGACCTTTTCTTTGTCGGGTCTCCGTTGTCGTTGGGGCTGCAACGAGGAGCGGCCTCCAACAGGAAGACCGGGGGCTGTGGTGCCGACTACTCACCTCACCGTCGCGGAGCTGGCCGAGTACAGAGCGGGTGGAGCTGTGGTGGACGCTGCTGCAGCACGACCCCCGGAGATTCGGTGGCTGCAACTGCGGGTCTGGCGGGCGGCACCGGGAGCCCGCTTTTCAGGGCTTCCGCAACGGCGACTTCTCCCGCCCGAGTTGCGGGGTTGAAGAGCACCTGAGCGGGGCCTTACAGCACCGCCCCGCGCGGCTTGGAATGGCTGCGGGACTGCGAGCGCGCGCCGGGGGCTGCGCCAAGACCCGGTGTGCGGCCTTGCATCACCCGGCGTGGCTTTAATGGCTGCGGGACAATTCGCCATCGCCCGCCAGGGGCTTTGACTTTGACTTTGACTCTGACATCGGGGGGGAGAGTGCAGTGGAGAGATACGTTTTTTTGGCCTTCCATCACAGCGATGTGATGGATGTTTATGTAAATTATGTTGTGTCTTGGGTCTATTTGTTTGTAATGTATGGCTGCAGAAACGACATTTCGTTTGGACCTCAAGGGGTCCAAATGACAATAAATTGAATTGAATTGAATTGAATTGAATTGAAGATGTTCGGCGAGAAATAAAATCAGAAGTTGGTATTAAGGAACATCTTGGAGAAAGTAAAATATGTTGGAGGAGGGTTTCAGGGAGCGAAATCCAGAATTTTAGCATCACAACAGTGTGGAATTTAATTCAATAATGATCAAATGGCCAAAATTCGATGAGTGCTTATTCCTCAGTAGAATGGAGGGGAGTGGAATTATGCATGGGCGAATTTGAAAACAAGGATATATCAGGCTCATTTAGGGCAAATGGAATAATGCAGGTCAGAGCACTGGCAGCTCATGTTTGGATGTTTACAAAGAGTGGAGAAAGGGAGGCCTTTGCTAAGATTGGAAATAACGAGTCACACATGAGCAAACTTCATGTATGACTTTAGTGATCACCTAACCATATATTTGGTAATAAGAATTATTTCACTTCATCTGTTTAATCACTTTGCCATCTGCAATTTTCAGACCTTATGTTTTTAAACATTTGTCAATTCTTTCTAAAATGGGAATGTCTAAAATACAGTAGACATAAGAGGTTACAAATTGTGCCTGTTTCTGCGACTGCAGTTCCAAAGTTAATATACATGAAACTTGTTTCCTGTTTGTGATTTACTGCATAACTAGTTGATAAATTCTAGATTTTTGGCTAAAAGCAAGGCTTGAACTAATAATACGATTTTAGGTAGGCACGTGACTGTTTAATTAGACATTTCAGAGTAAACGGGTTGGACATTTCAGAATATTCCGTGTGCCATAAACCTGGATTAAGGCTGGTATTTTACTGCAAGTCTACTTGAAACGGTAAACATTTGAGCCATCGTAAAATATGCACATTACTTTTGTGCAAAGCATGGAACCTAATTGAAAAGTCTTAGATTAGATGTTTTGAGTGCTGTTAATGCCAAATTGTGTCTTTATTGCAAGTTTGATGAAAGACTGTTAAATTGAGTTGATTCAACATGACTATTTAAAGGTGCACGTGCACCTCTTCCAACCTCATCTATTGCATTTGGTGTTCACGGCAAGAGTTTCGCTGAACACTTGCACTCTGAACGACAAAGCCTGCTGGAACTCGGCCGGGACGCCCATCGCTGACCAACCTCTGAGGTGGAACTGTCTAGTAGGCCCAGCTTGTTCGGCACTGTCTCTGATGGGACCGGGAACCCGCCGAAGGCTCGTCGGAGTTCACCTGAAGGCTCACGGTTGGCAGGACCGTGCCCATGTGCTCGGTGGGACCGGGAACCTGCCGGAAGGCTTGGCCAACGACATAAATGGGAGGGAGGTGGAGAAGTCGGACACGAGGAGCAAGGGCCAGTGGGGGGATGAACTGGGTTAATACCTCGAGCACCATCAAGTAGGCTGCAGGAGGTGTCCCTGAGACATAAAGATGGCCGCACAAAGAGAGCTGCGTTGTTCACGGGCACTGCTCCAGTACATCGAGCACGCAGGCCAACTGGACTTTGAACTGTGAATAATAGCGGCAAAAAAGGCGGCACCCATGTGTAATATATGTAAAATGAATTTAACTGTGCAGTTGCATATGCGACAAAATAAATAACTATTGATTGAACTCTTGGTTGCTGGAACTCCTCCATTGTCAGACTGGGGCCATACAAAGTGGAAGAACAGAACTTCATATTCTGCATGGCTAGCTCTCAGCCCAATGGTATGAACATTGATTTCTCCAATTTCAAGTGATACCCACCCCCAGCCCTCTATCTCTTGCCCTCCCAACCGGTATGCACATATTTCTCCACCACCCTGTCACCCTGTTCCGTTCCTCTCCATACGCTCATCATCTACCCCCCCCCCCCCAATCCCATATCTTCTTTTTATCTCCCTTTTATACCCTCCAAGACCTCTTCCACCCTTATACCTTTGGCTTTACATTTCACTTTTTTCCCCCATATCCTTTTAACCACTAGACATTAACTACTACTCTACCCAACTGTTAATCACTCCCTCTCACCTGTACCCACCTTCAATTACCAGGCTTTGCCCTGACCCCATCTCTTCCAGCTTTTTCCACCTCCACCTCCACCCCACCTCCATGCCATCAGTTTGAAGAAGGGTCCTGACCTGAGGGTCTGTCCATTCCATTCCTTTCACAGTTGCTGCCTGATCTGCTGAGTTGCTTGAGAAATATCCAGCTGATAGTTGGATCAGCTTCTGCAACCTGCACACCTGACACAGTTCAGAACAACATCGAGTTGCATCAAAATCAATGGCACAAACAGGCCATTGGGTTCCATGCTTCCGATGGGTCCTCCCACCAGTCCTTTTTCTCTCTTATGCTTATCTAGCTTTCTCTGCATATGAATAAAAGATGTGGGGGAGAAGCACTGATAATCAAGCTGGTGATTGTCTTTTAACTCAGTTAAATATTTAGCATATTGTTTATCGTTGCATTATTACTGAAGATTGACAGAGCTTGGCTCAGATTAGCCACTAGTTGCCGAAACGGATTGCATCCCAGACAAGCATGAATATGCATTACGGATTTATTTATGTGATGCCTCGAAAGTAAAGCTCTCATTGACTCCATCTATACTTAGCGTTGCCTTGGAAAAGCAACCAACTTCAGCAAAGACTTGTTCCACTTTATTTCTACCTCCCCCTGCTCCCGTCTGGCTGAAAGTACTGAAGCTTAAAGGTGTGCACCACCAGACTGGGGAACAGCTTCTTCTCTTTTGTTATCAGGCTTTTGAGCTGCTATGGCAGACTCCTCCCTGTGAGCCGCAGAGTAGCCGAGGCCGGAGCCCCCGTGGGTCAAAGCTTGCGGCCAGTGGAGTCAGCGAGGCTGGAGCCACCGAAGCTGGCGGAGTTGGCGAGGCCAAAGCCCCCCGCGGGTCAGTGCCGGCAGAGTTGTCGAGGCCGGAGCCTGCGGCTGGCAGAGTTGGCGAGGCAGGAGCCCCCGCTGGTTGGTGTTGGCGGAGCCAAAGGCTGAGGTTGTACTCTGCGAGTCGACGGAACCATGCAGCTGTGGTCTATGGAGGCGTCCGGAGAGGACCAGGTAGTGCCGGTGGACGAGAACGGACCATGTGGAGTGTTGGCGACGCTGGTGGGCGGGTGGGGGAGGGGCATGAACAATGGACAATGGGGACAAGGCGTGGAGGGGGTGGGGGAGAATAAAGGGGGCCCTGGCGCGGATACTGTATATACTTTGTAACTTTGTCAGCGCCCTTATGTGGCGACTTGCATACCAATAGACAATAGGTGCAGGAGTAGGCCATTCGGCCCTTTGAGCCAGTACCGCCATTCAATGTGATCATGGCAGAGCATCCCCAATCAGAACCCCTTTCCTGTCTTCTCCCCATATCCTCTGACTCTGCTATTTTTAAGAGCCCTATTTAGCTCTCTCTTGAAAGCCTCCAGAGAACCTGCCTCCACTGCCCTCTTGAGGCAGAGAATTCCAAAAACTCACCACTCTGGGGAAAAAATGTTTCCTCGTCTCCGTTGTAAATGGCTTACTCCTTATTCTTAAACTGGTGGCCCCTGGTTCTGGACTCCTCCAACATCGGGAACATGTTTCCTGCCTCTAGCGTGTCCAAACCCTTAACAATCTTATATGTTTCAATGAGATATCCCCTCATCCTTCTAAACTCCAGAGTGTACAGCCCAGCCGCTCCATTCTCTCAGCATATGACAGTCCCACTATCCCGGGAATTAACCTTGTTAACCTACGCTGCACTCCCTCAATAGCATGAATGTTCTTCCTCAAATTAGGGGACCAAAACTGCACACAATACTCCAGGTGTGGTCTCACTAGGGCTCTGTGCAACTGCAGAAGGACCTCTTTGCTCCTATATTCGATTCCTCTTGTTATAAAGGCCACCATGCCATTCACTTTCTTCACTGCCTGCTGTACCTGCATGCTTACTGTCATAGACTGATGTACAAGGACCCCCAGATCCCGTTGTACTTCCCCTTTTCCCAACTTGACGCCATTTAGATAGTAATCTGCCTTCCTGTTTTTGCTACCAACGTGGATAACCTCACATTTATCTGCATTAAACTTCATCCCATCAATTTGCATACAGGGCAAATAGATGGACAGAGGATGCCATCTCTCTGGCCCTTCACACTGTCCTGACTCACCTGGACAGACGGGGCACGTATGTGAGGATGCTCTTCATTGACTATAGCTCTGCATTCAATACGGTCATCCCCACCAAGCTCAGCACCAAACTCCACCAGCTAGGCCTCAGCTTACCGATATGCGATTGGATCCTGAACTTTCTCACGGAGCGACCGCAGGCAGTGAGACTGGGCCCGCACCTGTCCCCCACTATCACCCTGAGCACCGGCACACCACAGGGGTGTGTACTAAGCCCCATGCTCTACTCCCTCTTCACTCACGACTGTGTCCCTACATTCGACACCAACACCATCGTGAAGTTTGCAGACGACACAACAGTGATTGGGCTGATCACCAACGGTGATGAAACAAACTACAGAGCGGAGGTGCAGAACCTGGCGGACTGGTGCGCCAATAACAACTTGGCACTAAACACCTCCAAGACCAAGGAGCTGATTATTGACTTCAGGAGGTCCCATACTGGAGAACATTCCCCAATCTCCAGTTACGGGGAAAGTGTGGAGAGAGTGTCCAGCTTTAAGTTTCTGGGCACTCACATTTCAGAAGACCTCACATGGTCCACAAACACCACTGCGCTGGTCAAGAAGGCACAGCAACGACTGTTCTTCCTGAGGACATTAAAAAAGACTGGTCTGCCCCAACAGCTGCTGACAACGTTCTACCGCTGCACCACAGAGAGCATACTAACGCATGGCATTTCTGTGTGGTATCTCAGCTGCACGGAGACGGAGAGGAGAGCTCTTCAGCGCGTCGTCAACAGAGCGCAGCGGATCATCGGGACAGAGCTACCAGCTTTGGAGGGCATCTACCACACGCGGTGCCTCAGGCAGGCCCTCAGCATCCATAAGAACTCATCACACCCCTGTCACGGTCTGTTTCAACTACTTCCCTCTGGCAGACGTTACAAGGCCTTCTACGCCCGAACCTCCAGATTCAGGAACAGTTTTATCCCAAGAGCTATAGCGGCTCTGAACCGGCCCAAATGAGTGCCCCCCCACCCACCCTCTTTGGACAGTCTCCCTCAGATGGTCACGTCAATCAATTCAGCTTGCTTATTTATGTATTGTATTTATTTACCTTTCTTGTACATCAGTGGAGCTGCACACTAAATCTCGTTGCACTGACGTGCAATGACAATAAAAGATATTATTATTATTATCTGCATCTACCCACTCCCCCAACCTGTTCAATGCAAGCAATTTTCACTGTGACTTGTCACGTGTAACAATAAAGCATTCATTCATTCATTTTGAATGGTCCTCGCATAAGTTATATTTTTATCCGATTCACCTCTACCCCATTGTGAACAATAGGCTTTGTCTATGGAACTGTTGCACTAATTTGCTGAGAACTATATTCTCAACTCTGTATCTTCCCCATTGCTTTATCTATTGTACTTGAGTTTGACATGTATTTATGTATAGTGTATCTGATCTGTTTGAATAGCATGCAAAACAAAGTTTTTCACTATAAAAAGTGCTGCCAGAAATTGGAAGATTGTAATGACAATGTCTCATTTTTATTGCAACGTTGGGAGAATAGCCAAGCACTTCACTAGTCGTATCATTTTTCAATTTGGAAGCACAATAAGCTCATACTATTGGTAATAATTGGTGTGATAATCTGTTTTTGTATGTTGATTGCGTCATGGATGTTGTCCAAAACATGTTAAATAAAAAAAACTAAAAAAAAACCCTGCTATTTTTCAAAATTACCCCGTAGGGTGTTTGACCATCAATTGAGATGGTAGTTTGGTCATTGTTTAATCTAATCCAAAATATGGCATCACCAACAGAGCAGTGGTGATGAAGTTGCTAGAATCATAATCAAAACATCTGCTGGAGGAAGTAGTTTTTGCAGGTAAATATATCAATAATGGATTTCTAACCACTCATTTGTCCCTGGTTTTGAATACCCACTTTATGGACATCCTTATATATGACTGTCCCATAATATTAATTAGCATCTAGTCAGACACACGTGCATGGGTTTGTTTCTACAAATTGAAAAATTAGCTTTCTCTCACGTATTTTAGTAATGTTTTTTGCTTCTCATCAGGCTTGTATGTTTAGGAACACGTCATGGAAACAGGCCCTTTGGCCTACTAAGTCCACCCCGACCTTTGATCACACATTCATACTAGTTCTATGTTACCCAGTGCCCTCCATTTATTTATTTGCCTCTGTACTCCACAATTTGAGATTTGTAATAGAAAAAAAATCACATGTGGTTAAAGTGCACATTGTGTGTCTACATTCCGTTTTTATACATTTTGGTTTCACCATGTAGAAATTACAGCAGTGTTTATACATAGTTTCTCCCCCCCCCCCCCCCCCCCCCCCCCCCCCCCCCCCCCATTTCAGGGCACCATAATGTTTGGGACACAGCAATGTGTTATGTAAATGAAAGTAGTCATGTTTAGTATTTTGTTGCATATCCTTTGCATGCAATGACTGCTTGAAGTCTGCGATTCATGGACATCACCAGTTGCTGGGTGTCTTCTCTGGTGATTCTCTGCCAGGCCTGAATTGCAGCATCTTAAGCTTATGCTTGTTTTGGGGGCTAGTCCCTTCAGTTTTCTCAATTTGGTTCAGATCGGGTGATTGACTTGGCCACTCAAGAATTGACTATTTCCTAGCTTTGAAAAACTCTTTTGGTGCTTTAGCAGTATGTTTGGGATAATTGTCTTGCTGTAGAATGAAATGCCCGCCAATGAGTTTTGAGGCATTTGGTTGAACTTGAGTAGATAGGATGTGTCTATACACTTCAGAATTCATAATGCTACTACCATCAGCAGTTGTATCATCAATGAAGATAAGTGAGCCAGAACCTTCAGCAGCCATACATGCCCAGGCCATAACACCCCCACCACCGTGTTTCACATGTGAGGTGGTATGCTTTGGATCTTGGGCAGTTCCTTCTCTCCTCCATACTTTGCTCTTGCCATAACTCTGATATATGTTAATCTTTGTCTCATCTGTCCGCAAGACCTTTTTCCAGAACTGTGGTTGTTCTTTTAAGTACTTCTTGGCAAACTATCAACTGGCCATCCTATTTTTGCAGCTAACCAGTGGTTTGCATCTTGCAGTGCAACCTCTATATTTCGGTTCATAAAGTCTCTGCGGACAGTGGTCATAGACAAATCCACACCTGACTCCTGAAGAGTGTTTCTGATCTGTCGGACATGTGTTTGGGGATTTTCTTTATTATAGAGAGAATTCTTCTGTCATCAGCTGTGGAGGTCTTCCTTGGCCTGCCAGTCCCTTTGCGATTAGTAAGTTCTCCAGAGCTCTCTTTCTTCTTAATGATGTTCCAAACAGTTGATTTTGGTAAGTCTAAGGTTTGGCTGATGTCTCTAACAGTTTTATGCTTGTTTCTCAGTCTCAAAATGGCTTTGTTGACTTTGGCACAACTTTCGTCCTCATGTTGATAAACAGCAATAAACATTTCCAAAGACTGGAGGAAAGACTAGATGATGAGAGCTCTCTTATGCCTGTGTTAAGGAGGCAATTAAACATACCTGAGCAATTACAAGTGCCTGTGAAGCCATGTGTCCCAAACATTATGGTGCCCTGAAATGTGTAAAAATGGCCTTTAATAAAATCTGAAAACGTGCACTTTAAACATGTGATTTTTTTTCTATTACAAATCTCAAATTGTGGAGTACAGAGGCAAATAAATAAATGATGGGTCTTTGTCCCAAACATAATGGAGGGCACTATTTTCCTACATACTAGGGGTAATTTACATAGGTCAATTAACCTACAGACCGTTTGCGATGTGTGAGGAAACTGGAATACCCAGATGAAACCCACGCTGTCACAGGGGACGTGCAAACTCCATACAGACAGCACCTGAGGTCAAGATAAAACACTGGTCTCTGGTGCTGTGAGACAACAGCTTTACCAGCTGCACCATAGTACTGCCTTATGTATGCATTTGATGTCATTTAATACAATACTGTGGAGATATTACCATTTCAAGTGATTTTGTTTCGTGTATTTTCCAACTTCTGGACAAAATTGTCTTATGGATGTCCATAAAAATGGAATCTGTTTGTTAATCGGGAATGGCCTGTTGTAAACTCTTTTCCTGCCTACTGTTTTAAGTGGTTACTTTGTTAATCTAAAACAATTATGTTACATTGAAAAATAATGAACTGAAAACATAATGCTGGAAATATTTCTCAGGTTGGGCAGCAGCTGTGGGGAGAGAAACATTGTTAATATTTTAGGTTCCAATAAAAGTTTGTCAACTTTGAACTCTTTCTCCCTATGTGGGTCTGCCTAAACGGCATTTCTAGCTTTTTTTACTTTTAATCAGATGTTATTTTACATCTTCGGCAAAATATCTGCATTTTGAGATGTATGCTTTTTAATAGTGTGTTCTATTACTAGTCAATTAGTATCAAAAAATGCCAGCTTGCTCTCTTTTTTTAGGATTTGCCAGACTTGTGAATTATCTCATCTGCTGAAAGTTTCAGCTGGTACTTAGCAGCATAAGTTGTCTTCTTAGGCAGCCCTATCATATTAAGATGACACGCGTCCACTCCAGTATTATGGGTTTTGAGAAGACGCATGAGTTCCTATTCATTATCAACTCAATGATTTGGAATGTCATGAGAGTAGGCCTTGTTTATTCATGTGAAACAAATATCCTGTATGAACTAGTTTATGTTGTACAACATTGTCCTCTGACAATAAAGGCTCGTGCTGGGATCCTGGTAAAAATGCACCATATCTCAAGTCAGGCATCAATGATAATAAATATGCAAGTGCAGGCTTTGATTAGTTCAGGAAAAGAGTATAAAGTCTATTAAGAAGCAGTAACTCTTGGCTTCCTAAATGTTTGAGAATTGGACTATCTATAGAAGGCAACTCAAGAACCTGGAAAAATACCATCACTGTTGTCTTCACAAATCTTCCTGGACAAAATACTGTTCCAAGCTCTTGTCATGTGTGGAGACAGCGGGAAAAAATCAGGATGTGCTCACAATCTCCTGGGAGAAAAGGGAACTGCATAAATATCCTTATATTGGCATGATAAATGTTAAAGTTGTCGATTCAATCTCTCTAACCCAGGGTGAAAGATTTACAAATGGTAAATTATTTTCATTGATTTTAAAACTTTGCAGTTCCTTTCAAGTTATCTAATCTTTCGTTATTTGTTTTCCTTCATGGAGATTTGGTCTATTCTATCCTCAATTCTCGCAGAATTCTTAAATTTGTTGAGCCTGCTGTTGTTGGGTCCCAAATGCCCTCACTATGTTATGATAGTGCTGGGCTTCCCGGAACTGAACTGAAAATTGCACAACAGCATTCAACTGAGAGCAAGCTGTGAGATAATAAAAATTTCAAAAGGAGGCCATTGGGTTCATAGTGTCCATGCTGCCTGATTGCAGCTCTGGAAGTTATAACTTTTCAAGAATTCATGAGCTACTTTTTTAATGTGCTGTGGGTTTCAGCCAGTTAGTTTCAGACCCTGTTGCATATCGAGTGAATTTTCTTCTCAAATTCCTTCTAATTGTAATTAACCAAATCACTGCCTCCTGATTCCCTGTCTGCCTGGCCAAACCACTCGATTTTGTTTATCTCTGTTACATCAGCTTCCTTATTTCCAATTAAATGAAAACAGCTGAGACAATTCTTTATAAATACAATTCTTCAATTCTAGCAAGAGCTATGCAAATTACTCCACATCTTCTTGTGCTATTACTTCCTAAACTGTGGTGACTAAGATTTGTACACACTTACGGAAACTGGCATTCTATTTTGGGCTGTGTCAGGGGAAAAGATGATTAAATAGATAGAAAGATTCAAGGTATGCTTAAAACCTCCTTGAAGAATTGCAGCATTCTTGCATCATGCAAAGTGATGAAGGAGCATTCTGGATGGTGTTGGAGGACCTCGATTCCATGTACTCAGAATGCACAGAAACCCTTTGAGTGGCAAAAGAATGCTCCACCTCAGAGAATTCCTGTGGTAGTCTCTGGAGCTCCCACATTGGCTTCATTAACCACCTCAAAACTCGAGACGAGTAATTCATCTTCTGAGCTGTTGCTGAAGAAACTGCTGTTACAATGATTTCATGACTTTGTGTTTTACTTATGCCTTGGCTAATAAAAGCAAACATCTTCCATATTGCCCATCTTCAAACTTGGGGCTTGTGGGCGGGGTGAAGATTGCAACCTTCACGTGGTCAGCCCTGTTTCTACGAATGCAATCAACCCAGCGTGCACAATCAATTAAGATCAAATAGAACAAGTTGTCCTGTAGGCTGTGCACGCCATACGCAAGAAGAAGAATGGCTTGTGGGCAAGCAGTCTGAGATTCCTCTGGACTCCACATTTTATTTTCTTGCCTTTCTCATGTCCTCTCTTGCCTTCTCCAAATGGTTTATCTTGCACTTCCATGGATTGAGTTCCATTGATCATTTCTCTGCACAGGTGGTGAGCCCATTGATAACTTCATTATCAACTGTAATACCGGTTTCGGATATATGCCACCCAACACATTCTTGTCTTATATTTCTCTTTCCAGAATTATGGAAGACATTTTGTCTTTATTGGAGGTAGTTTTAGTTGTGTTGCACTGGGATAATTTCACAAAATATGAATTGGGCTTGGAGAACCTTAATCCTCTCGTGATGAAGATGAAATAATATTGTGATCTTGATTTGGAGATTAAATATTGGATGGAATCCTGAGAATAGCTTCCTGAGCCCCTTTGATGTATTGAAAGGGGATTATTTGTGCCCAGAGAGAGGAGGTGCAACCCTGATTTATCTGTGTTTTATCTAAAGTTAAAAGCATGTTGAATAATTTAACATAGAACATGGAACATTACAGCACAAGAACTCTGCTGCAGCTCACATTGTATGAGCCGAGCATGATGCCAAGACCATCACTTATCTACCGCACAAACAATGCCCTCCATAATGTTTGGGACAAAGCCTCCTTAGCTGATGACCTGAACTCTTTCTATTGCGATTTGAGGAGGGCACAACATCGTCAGCGCGCTGGCTAGCGAGGCTGGAGTGAGGCACACCGCTGGGGATGTGCTCACATTCTCGGTGTCCGAGCATGATGTGAGGAGGGCTCTGACGCATGTGAAAACAAGGAAAGTCACCACTAGGGGCGCCGCTTTGATGGCAACCTCTGCCTACAGTCTGTGTTTTTTCTATCTTTTTTAAATTTTAGTTTGTCTTAACAGTATCTTTGGAGGGTTCTTCTATGTGGGGGAGGGGGGTAGGGTAAGGGGGAAACCGTTTCCCAGTCACTTCCTGGCGAGGATGCGACTATTCTCCGAGTCGCGTCCTGGCGCCCCCCCCCCCCCATCTCGCTGCCTTTCCTACCGGGGACCGGACCAGAGCTTCAGCAGTGATGGCGCAGCGCTGGATTCACCGCGGAGTGGGGCGATGCCTACCTGGTTTGCCGTTTGAAGCTCCGGAGTGTTGGGCCTGCAGCATCAACTGAGCTGTGGTTCATGGAGCTTCCAGCGCGGGCGGGCTGACTTCAATATAGCGGAGTACTGGGATCCCTTTGCCGAGGGCCTCCAGCGTGAATCTCCGCCCAGCGCGGCCCGTGGACTTCGGGAACTGCGGACTCCGGTAGTAAGTGGCCGTTTCGGAGGTCCAAGCCGCTGAGGTTGTCCTCCCGTTCCGAAGTCAGAGTTCCATCATCCCGGCGAGCGGGCCGCCCGTAGCGGCGACTATGGAGGGCTCGAGAGGCCCCGACCACGGGTGAACATCAAGAACATCAGAGGAAGAGGATTGACTTTGGTGCCTGCCCTCACAGTGGGAAACTTTGATTCAGCTGTGGGGATGTTTTATGTTGGAGTCTATCGTGTGTTGTGTTTTTATATTTATGGCTGTATGGTGACCACACATTTCGCTGTACCAACTGGTATATGTGACAAATAAATGTATCTTGATCTTGATCTTGAAAGCTGTAGGCGCAGATGGTATATCTGGGCGAGTACTAAAGTCTTGTGCTAATCAGCTAGCTCAATATTCATCATAATATTCAACTTCTCCCTGGCCAAGTCCGTGGTCCCTACCTGCTTCAAGAGATCCACTATTGTCCCAGTGCCTAAGAATGCCTCTCCAGTCTGCTTGAATGACTACCGACTGGTGGCCCTCACCTCAGTGGTCATGAAATGCTTCGAGAGGCTGATCAAGGACTACATTTGTGCCTTCCTCCCTCGCACCATGGATCCACTGCAGTTCACAACCCGTCCAAACAGATCCACGGATGATGCGGTCCCCCAGGTTTTGCACACCACTCTCTCTCACCTTGACAACCAGAAAGGGGGCTATGTGAGGATGCTGTTCATTGATTTCAGTTCAGCCTTCAACACGATAGTCTCCACCAGACTTGCTGATAAGCTGCTGGAACTGGGACTGAACACTCCCATGTGTGCCTGGGTCATGGACTTTCTCACCACCAGGCCCCCAGGTGGTCAAGATGGGTAGACATACATCCAACCCCCTCACCCTGAACACAGGATCCCCAGCCTCCTACTGTACTGAAGTCGGCACGATACTCACGTGAGGGTGGCTGGGACGGTGTTCTGGCGGTGGTGGCCTTTGTCCGGGGTTCGGCCGCAGGCCAGCGGCTGCGTCTGCAGGACTGGTGGGCGGCAGCTTCGACCACCCCGGGCCGCGGTGTTTGAGCCGCGGGACTGTTGTAACATCGCCCGGGGGGTATCGCCTCAGCGCAGAGGGAGAAGAGGAGGGAAGAGACTGCAGACCTAAGACTTTTGCCTCCATCACAGTGAGGAGGTGTTGGGTGGACTCACTGTGGTGGATGTTAATATGTGTTTATTGTTGTTTTTTATTGTATGTATGACTGCTGCAATTTCGTTCAGACTTCGGTCTGAATGACAATAAAAGGCTATCTATCTATCTATCTATCTACTCCCTATACGCACATGACTGTGTGGCCAGGTTCAGCTCCAAATCCATCATTAAGTTTGCTGATGACGCAGTGGTGGGTCTGATCTCCAATAACGATGAGAAGGCCAACCTGGAGGAGGTGGCTGACCTGGCACTCTGGTGTCAGGACACCAGCCTCCTCTTGAATGTCACTAAAACTAAGGAGCTGATTGTGGACTTTAGAAGGGCACGTCAGCCAAGGACGTACACGCCACTGGGGATTAATGGGACAACTGGATAGGGTGAGCAGCTTTAAATACCTGGGAGTCCACGTCACAGAGGATCTGACATGGACAACTCACACAGCCACACTGGTGAGAAAGGCAAGGCAGTGCCTTTACCACCTCAGACAGCTGAGGAAATTCAGAGTCTCACCGAGGATCCTTCAATCCTTCTATTCTGATGTTGTAGAAAGCATCCTGACCGGAAACAGCTCTGCACAGGACAGGAAGGCTCTGCAGAGAGTAGTGCTACTCTCAGTCAGGAGGGGCACTACTCCTGCAGGACCTATACACCAGGAGGTGCAGATACAGAGCCAGCAGGATCATGAAGGACCCGTACCACCCCAGCAACGGACTGTTCCAGCTGCTACGGTCAGGCAAGCGCCTCCGCTGTCATGCAGCAAAAACAGAGAGGCTGAGAAGGAATTTCTTCCCAAAAACCACCAGGGCTGTAAACTCTGATCTCACCAGAGCGTACATACTTTTGTATCTTTTTTAATGGTTCTGGTTCTGTTCTGTTGTTTTGCACATCTCGCAAGCATTGCCACTTTCATTTCACTGTACATCTTGGATGTGTATGTGACAAATGAAGGTGACTTGACGTGACTAATAATAATAATAATACATTTTATTTATTGGGCGCCTTTCAGACATCTCAAGGACACCTTACATAGGTTAACAGGAAATATATACATATAATCAGAATAAAATAAATAATAAAGACATCACAGAAACACAAATTAAAAACAGAATTCAGTCCAAAAACAAAAATCAAAAACACAATGTGAAGATGGGTAGACCCACTAGAACTACTTCCTCCAGCAGTTATATTTTGATTATGGTTCTAGCAACTGCATCACTGCCATATTTTGGATTTAAACACATCTGAGCAATTACAGACGCCTGTGAAGCCACGTGTCCCAAACATTATGGTGTCCTGAAATGGGGGGGGGGGGGGGGGGGGGGGAATTATGTATAAACACAGCTGTAATTTCAACATGGTGAAACCAAAATGTATAAAAATGGCCTTTATTAAAATCTGACAATGTGTACTTGTGATTTTTTTCTATTACAAATCTCAAATTGTGCGGTACAGAGGCAAATAAATAAATGATGGGTATTTGTCCCAATCATTATGGAGGGCATTGTAACTCTTAAGGCCCTGTCCACTTACGTGTCCATGGCACACAAATTACGCAACCTCGTCGTCGCATTGAGGCGCACTGGCATCGTGTGGCCACGCGGGGCCGGTCCCACTGAGAAGCGCGGAGGGGTACGGAGTTGTGTGCGGTATTGCGCGGCGCTCCGGGATTTTGTACCGAACGAAATCTTTGCGTGCCACCGGCCTTTCGCGTAACTGACGGCCAAAGTGCGACAGACCCAAGACCCTGGCGCGACGCAACGTCTCATCTCCAACAGCAGCAGAAGCAGGCAAACGATCGCCGAACTCGGCCTGGGGTTCATGGCCGTTGCGAATCCGGACCTGCCCCCACTTCTACTCCCAGAGCGGGGCCAAGAAAATTGAAGATAGACACAAAATGCAGGAGTAACTCAGCGGGAGCGGCAACATCTCTGGAGAGATGGAATGGATGACGTTTCGGGTCAAGACCCTTCTTTCAGACTGAAGAAGGGTCTCGACTGGAAACATCATCCGTTCCTTCTCTCCAGAGATGCTGCCGGTCCCGCTGAGTTGCTCCTGCATTTTGTGTCCATCTTCAAATGACGTCACGCGCTCCAGACGGCTGTGTGGGCGCGACCTTCACGGGACCGTCGCGCCTCAACGCGACGACGAGGTCACGTAATTAGCGTGCCAAGGACATGTAAGTGGGACAGGGGCTTTACTCTTCCATTCTATCCATATGCCTATCCAATAGTCCCTGCAGCGTGTTCAAGGCACTCGCCATCTTCTGTGTGGGGCAAAAAAAACTTGCCCCGCACATCTCCTTTGAACTTTCCACCTCTCACTTTAAGGCTATTTGTAGTTGCTATTATGTTGCTGTCTGGTTTGGTGTATACTATTCTCTCCTCTGAACTTTTAATGATTACTCATTGTTAAAGTCATGCTCTCATTCCCTCCAATGCCTTGTATCCAACTGTTTTGTTTTCTCACTTCCCACCTTCTGCCAAAGGGACTTGAACTTGAAACATAACTATTTTCCTTTTCCCATGAAAGCTGCCCGACCAGCTGACTGGTTTCAACCATTTTCCTGTTTTATATTTCAGATTTTCAGCATCAATAATAATGATTTTAAAAATTATTTTGTAGCCTGTGTTGGTCAGTGGTTGTGAGTTGTTTGGAGAAAGTCTTAACTGTATTTTTGTGGATAACATAATGTTATTAAATAGCATACCATCTACAAAAGCCAGTTATTTAATATTAAGTTTTCTTAACCTATCCGTTTGAAAATTGGTGATCTCGTCAGATGTTCTAATCCAGCAGAAATCGGAACATGCGGCTACTTTGCTGCCCTGCTTTGAACCTTCAAACATTGATTATATTTTCTGGCTTTGTGTAAAATTTTAACCAATGATTTTTAAAATTCATGCTTTTTAGTTCCACTATGTTGACTGAATTTGAAGTAATTATTAGATTAATCTTGTCAATGCTGTTTAATACCTGGTTTATCTTGATGAATTGATCCTCGGCTCATGGGAAATGAAGTGTGTCTCTATCTGTATGCAAGGTTTCATTCTGGGCACTGGCAGCCTAGACTTTGTGAGAATTCAAGCACATTTTGTACATCCAGTGCATTTTTACAGCTTTCTTTTCTTTGAATTAGGTGATTCAGCTCCTGAAGACTGGAAAGGCAAAAGAGGTTTCGTATAATGCATTGGCAACACACATCATTGCGGAGGATGGTGACAACCCTGAAGTTGGGGAAGCGCGGGAAGTGTTTGATCTGCCAGTAGTTAAGGTGAGCTTTGTATTGTCTCTCTGTAAATCTGCTGCCTCAATAAGATAGCTCAAAGCCGTTAAATGAGTCCTTGTTATTGGCCTCCAAGCTTGCTGGCTGAATTAATACTCAACCCTACTTATCCCAAAATGTAAAAACAAAATTATTGTGAAAATGAGCTTACTTTGATTTGGTTAAGAAGGAACTGATTTGGTATCATATTACTTTGATTTGGTATCATTTGGCCCTCCATTTCCTTTACTTCAAGAGTCAAAGAGTGTCTGCAAGGGAACAATGAAATTATTACTTGCAGCAGTACGATAGATATGAGTATTTTTACAATCCTGGAGAGATTTTGAGGAACGAGATTGTTATTCAGGTTTTTTCACCATTATACTGTTCTTTACAAAAATCTACCCATCATGTGAAACCGTACAAATAACAGATATAAATTAGATAACTTCAAGACGGAAAGTCAAAATCTTTTTTTATAACAGACACATTTTCATCCTTTTACCACCATTTTGGATACCAAAAATGTGACATTAAAAACTCTGCCACATTTAGTCATGATGATGCAGGCTCGGCGATCGTTTCGCTGAACACCTCCGCTCGGTTTGTCTAAACCTACCTGATCTCCCGGTTGCTCAACACATTTACTCCTCCTTCCGTTCCCAATCTGACCTCTCTGTCCTGGGCCTCACAATCAGAGTGAGGCCCAGCTCAATTGGAGGAACAGCACCTCATATTTTGCTTGGGTAGCTTATTGGTATGAACATTGACTTCTGTAACTCAAGTAGCTCTTGCTATCCATCTCTCTCCACCCCCCTCCCCCTTCCCAGTTCTCCTACCAGTCTTCGTCTCTGACTGCATTTTATCTCTGTACCGCCCACTCCCCTTGCATCGGTCTGAAGAAGTCTCGACCCGAAACATCACCTATTCCTTCTCTCCAGAGACGCTGCCTGTCCCGCTGAGTTACTCCAGCATTTTGTGTCCACCCAGAGAAAACCCACTGGATCACAGGATGAACATACTCTGCACTGGCAGCAGCACAATATGGCGTTGTGAGGCATTAGCTCCACCACTGCCACGCTTGATAGGTTGGCTTTTATAGTTGCATTTGCTTAATTTATACTGGGTTTCATTTCATTTTTGCTTTCAATCTTTGCTGCTTTTGTAGTGTTTTCTATCTTTTCTATAGAGACACTTTACATCAGATTTTTAAAAAAATGGATAGACCGGGATTTTCTTTCTCTGGACCATAGGCAAATAAGGAGAGATCTTATAGAGATATATAAAATGATGAGTGGTGTAGGTAAGGTGCATAATCATAGTATTTTCCCCAGGATATGGGAATCTAAAAATAGAGAGCATAGATTTATGGTGAAACGGGACCCAAGTGGTAGCCTTTTTATACATAGGGGGTAGAGTTGGGTATAATTACAATGTTTAAAAGACATTTGGATAGGAACATAGATAGGAAACGTTTAGAGGGATATGGGCCAAACATGGGCAAAACAATACGAGCTAGGATACACATCTTGGTCAGCTTGGATGAGCTCAAGATGTTGAATTAATTGTAATATGTGCAATTAATGCGAGTTATAAATACTAAGAAAATCGTGCAGCAACATCACAGCCTCATAGACTCATTCGGATTGAAGGGACTGTTTCTGTACTCTATGACGAGGTGTAGGAGAAGGTCTTGATACTCTTCGCATCTGCCCTGCTATGCCATAACTTGGTGACTGTGCTCTACATCCATTCACATTTCATGCCCTTTTCCAATTTGGTGTTTCTTTGCACTCTGTCTTAGAGCTGTTCTCGCATGAGGACTAGATATTCACGTGTCTTTGTGGCACTGAGTCTGTCGCTGTACATTTGGTCCCCAAACAAGTAATCTTGTGTTGTGTAAGGAAAGTTACAAAATGCCGGAGTAAATCAGCGGGTCAAGCAGCATCTTTGGAGAACATGGATAGGTGACATTTTGAGTCAGTAACCTTCTTGAAATGATGTTGTGTAAGCCTGTTTAGAAATTCTGTTGTCCTGAAGGCTGAGGTTAATCAGAGGCAACTTTTAGGATAATCAAAGGCAACTTTTATAACATTTAACTTGCATTCTTTTCTTGTGGGAAGATTAGCTTCAAGAGCACAAAGACAATGAAACTTCACTGAACCACGGGAGAAGAGTTCAATGATGTTTCTTTACATCGTCTCCTGCTCTCCCAACAATTAATGAATGCAGTTAGTTAGTACTTGAAGCCCCAGTGAAAACACACTAAGCATCCCTGAAGACCATTGGAATTAACCTCTATCTTAAGTAAAAAAAATGTTTTATAAGACTTCACTTAGTTTACATTGAAATGCACTGCTTGGTGATCTTTCTGATAGAAAATAGTGATTTTTCATTTGTCCATTACACTGGAGAGTGATCTTCCAATTGTCTTTTGCATATTTGAAGAGGTACAAAATGCAGTAAGACAGATCAGACCCTACTGGCACAGTGATTTGGGGTGGTAAAATAAGATTTTTGCCCATTGAATTTGCAGCACAATATTGATTTTAGTTGTGGTTGAAGTCCTACTCCATTGACTAGAGCACATAATCGTGGATGAGCAGTTTCTATGTGGTACAGTACTGACTCGGGTCTTGTAACTACAGCATTAGACCATAGCTCAGCCTGTCACGTTTGGTGGTTGTGAGCTCCAGATGGGGAAGAGCAGGGCAGAGTTTGAATGATGAGGAAGCAAGGAAGTGGGATTACTGTAGAATCTTACAGCAGTGGGCCGTTCCTATTTATCATCGTATCTACATTTACTATCTGTTTAATTGAAATGAATCTTGTGTGCATATTCAAGCGTCATGTTTAATTCTGAGCAAAATAATTATCCATGGGTGAAATTATGCATTATATGACATTGCAAATATACATTTATTCATTCATTTATTCACGGGATGTTGGTTTGGCAGGGAAGGGCAGATTTAATTTTGTGAAGGGTTCTGGGACTGCTGCAGTTTATTTATGGTGACTTTTTTATTTTTGTACTGGTTTTATATTACTGAGTGCTAAGTGGTTTCAGAGAGCATACTGAGAATCATGCAAGTGGTTATACATGTGCATAAAGGCCAGACTGGAGACAAACAGGATGATGGAGGAACTGAAGGAAATTCACATTAGTCAGAAAATGGTGTTGGGTAGACTGATGGGACTGAAGGCTGATAAATCCCCAGGGCCTGATGGTCTGCATCCCAAGGTATTGATGGAGGTGGCTCTGGAAATCGTGGACGCATTGGTAATCATTTTCCAATGTCTATAGATTCTGGATCAGTTCCTGTGGATTGGAGGGTAGCTAAGGAGAGAAAGCAGGGAATTATAGACCAGTTAGCCTGACATCAGTGGTGGGGAAGATGCTGGAGTCGATTATCAAAGATGTAATGGCTGCGCATTTGGATAGCAGTAACAGGATCGGTCCAAGTCAACATGGATTTACGAAGGGGAAATCATGCTTGACAAATCTTCTGGAATTTTTTAAGGATGTAACAAGTAAAATGGACAAGGGAGAGCCAGTGGATGTGGCATACCTGGACTTTCAGAAAGCCTTTGATAATGTCCTACGCAGGAGCTTAGTGAGCAAAATTAGAGCACATTGTATTGGGGGCAGGGTACTGACACGGATAGAAAATTGGTTGGCAGACAGGAAACTAAGAGTAGGGATTAAAGGGTCCCTTTCAGAATGGCAAGCAGTGACTAGTGGGGTGCCGCAGAGCTCTGTGCTGGGACCACAGCTATTTACAATATACATTAATGATTTAGATGAAGGACTTAAAAGTAACATTAGCAAATTTGCAGATACGGACGAAAATCGCATCTCCGTCGAGGTAACAGATTGGAAAAAAGTGTCCCAAACCCCCACCCCGCACATAAAATAAACCAAGGAACACTAAAACATACTTTAAACACATACTAAAAATAACAAAAACGAAGAAAGGACAGACAGACTGTTGGCGAGGCAGCCACTGCTGGTGACGCCATCCTGTGTGATAGAAACATATAAAATTATTAAGGGATTGGACACGCTAGATGCAGGAAACATGTTCCCGATGTTGGGGGAGTCCAGAACCAGGGGCCACAGTTTAATAATAAGGGGAGGCCATTTCGAACTGAGATGAGGAAAATCTTTTTCACACAGAGAGTTGTGAATTTGTTGAATTCTCTGCCTTAGAAGGCAGTGGGTGCCGATTCACTGGATGCATTCAAAAGAAAGTTAGATAGAGCTCTTAGGGCTAGAGGAATCTAGGGGTACTGATTGTGGATGATCAGCCATGATCACATTGAATGACGGTGCTGGCTTGAAGGGCCGAATGGCCTACTCCTGCACCTATTGTCTATGTATCTATGTAAAGGACATTATTAAAGCCACGAGAGTATGATCATGGTGATCATTGTTACTAATGCCAGATTTTGTCATATTTGTTCAATTAACTTAATTTGCATTTGCAAACTTAGTCAGCCCTCAAGATTGCTAGTTAGTCCACGAATGTAACTATGCCAATGTGTCTATAAAAAAATATAATGGTGTGCAAATGAACTGCAGGGCTGAGCAAAAGTTGCAATGTGCTAATTTAATCTTGTATCAAATTGAAATGTATTTAATACGTCATGTGGAAAATAAATTCCAATTACCACTCGTCGTGTTTTTGTTTAAAATCGACAAACTGATTTACTTATTGCTCTTTTGTTTTTACAGCCTTCCTGGGTATTTTTGTCAGTTCGATGTGGCCAACTCCTTCCGTATCCTTTCACTGCTTTACGAGTTGTCGAGAAGCATTATGCATGGAACATAAGGCATTTAAAAGCTGCAACAAAACACTGACAATGCACAGTGTACAGCCAATGGAATGTTTTTTGTTTGCTTGTTTATGGGGGAAAAGATACCACTCCTGTCGACTAGTGCCCAGAAATGCATGGAAATTTCCAGTGATAGTGTTTCTGTTCACTGTTTGACATGTGTGGATTTACAGGCAGAGCAAATCCTGCAACTTCTGATGTCTGGTCCCTGTAATCCATCAGATGTTGTGCCCAAAGGGTCCTGATGGGTACTGGTGCAAGGCTGTATTTTTATCACATGGGGAGCTGGACCTCTAGTCCAATTAGTTTGATTCAACGATACAGTGTGGAAACGTGCCCTTTGGCCCACTGAGCCCACGCCGATTAACAATCACCTGTACACTAGTTGTATGTTATCCCAATTTCGCATCCTGTACATTCAGGGCAGTTTAGTTTAGAGATACAGCACGGAAACAGGTCCTTCGACCCACCGAGTCATCCCCGCACATTAACACTATCCTACGCACACTAGGGACAATTTACACTTATACCAAGCCAATTGACCTACAAACCTGTACGTCTTTGGCATATGGGAGGAAGCCGAAGATCTCGGAGAAAACCTACGCGGTCACGGGAGAACGTAGGAACTCTGTACAGGCAGCAGCCATAGTCGGGATCGAACCCGGGTCTCTGGTGCTGTAAGGCAGCAACTTTACTGCTTCTCTGCCGTGCCGCCATACAGAAGCCAATTAACCTACAACACTGTACGTCTTTTGAATGTGGGCGGAAAACCTACGTGATCACGGAGAATGTACAAACTCCGTACAGACAACACCTGATCAAATCTGGTTTCTGGCGCTGTGAGGCAGCAGCTCTACTGCTGCGCCTCTGTGCTTCATGTGATGCTATTTTGTTTAATTGTGCGACTCATTTTTCTTGTTTTCTTAACTTAAAACACTCAGAGTAACTGGCTTCTCACCAGAGGGAGGACAAATATTTTCAGGAATTACAGCTTGTCTTTCACGGGTATGTTACTAGACTTTAGTCTGTACCCATTCCTCAAGAAAGGTTTGCATTTGTTAAAGGTGACAATCTCGGGACATTTCCAAAGCACTTTGCAGCCAATTAGTACTTCATAAGTACAATCAGTTGTAATGATTGACATCCTCATCTGTCACCTTAATATTCACTCTCTTCACTGCTGGTGCACTGTGGCTGCTGTCAACTAAGACTACATTTCAGTTGTACATTCAGGTTATTGTGGAGGCATGTTTCAAAGCTGCTGGCAACTTCCGTGTTGATATCTGTGCCCTTTCAAGTGCCAATAATTTGTTCATTACTAATTTTTTGGTTGAGGAAAGAAGTGAACAAGCAAGGCAGGGTATTGCTCATCCCCAATTACCCTTGAGAAGTTGGTGATGATCCACCTCTGCAGCCATATTTGTAACAAAAAATAGGAGCAGGAGGAGACCATATGGTCGGCTTTCACTATTTAGCACTATTGTGATTGATCATCCACTTCAATACCTCTTCTTGCTGCCTCCCTATGTTCCTTGATATTTTTGGCATTAAGAAATGTTTCTACCTTGAATATGTCTGTAATGACATGCTTTGTTTTCCCATTTGTGGTGGAGAATTCCACAGGTCCACTACCCACTGGGTGAGGCTATTTCACCTGATCTTTGGACTATTTCCGACATCCCTCTACCATTCATGATCTCCGTCCCAATCTCTGTCGACATTTTGTCTCCTGCATATACTGGCTGGCTTCCACAACTATCTAGACAACAAATTCTCCTACTTTGTCTGTTGTAATGATGTCATCCCTTTCTTTCAGTTTTTTCCTCGCTGTATCTCGTCTCTAGCTGAGGCTTTAGACACCAGTACAACTGAAATTATCTGTTTGAGGAAGCATGGCTTCCCCTCCACTATGGTCGACCAGGCCCTCGCCCGTATCTGCTCTATATCACATACTTAAGCTCTTACACCCCCCTCTCCTCCCCCAACCACAGAGCAAGGGTAGACTTCCCTTAGTTTACTTTCACCGCACCAGCTTCCTCATCCAGCTCATAATTCTTTGTTAACGTTATCCCACCACGAGTCATATCTTCCCTCTCCGCCTCTGACTGCTTTATGCAGCAACTAATCTCTCAATGACTTCCCATTAAGCTCATCTCTCCTCCCCATCTTCCCTCCCCTGAGACATTTTCCCCAGCAACTGTAGGAGGTCCATGCACCTCCTTCCCCTGCCTCTATCCATGGACCTGAGTTACGCTTCCAGGTGAGGCAGATGCATCTCCACATTCTCTTCCTTCGTCTAATTGAGTTCTGTGTGCTGTGGTCACCTGAATCTTCTGGTTGCCAGCCATTTTAAGTCCCCTTCCCTTTCCCTCGTCATTCTGTCTGTCCTCTTCCTCCTCCAGTGCTGGAGAGAGGCCAAATGCGAACTCGAGGCTCAGCACCTCTTCTCCTACCTAGGTTGTTGCAACCAATGGCTTGACAAATAATAGTTGAATATATTGTGAATAACTGGGACTAGCACTGATTCCTGCAGCAGTCTACGTGTGTCTGTCTCCACCCAGAGGAAGGCTCATTCATACCTGTTCTGTTGTGGCAAACAATTTTCGACATGTGCCAGCATATTATCCCCAGCATTATGTACTTTAATTTTACACACTAGCTTTTACCTTCTGAAAGTCCAAATATATCACATCTATTGGTTCACCTTTATTTACACAGAAAAATAGAAAATAGGTGCAGTAGGCCATTCTGCCCTTTGAGCCAGCACTGCCATTCAATATAATCATGGCTAATCATCCGAAATCAGTACCCCATTCCTACTTTTTCTCCATATCCCTTGATTCCATTAGCCCTAAGAGCTTTATCTATCTCTCTTGAAAACAAATGTATTATATTTGTTGCATCCAGTGGATTTCCCTTTATTCAATCCATGCTGTCCTTGTCCAATTCCATTAATACTTTCCACGTGTTCTGTTACAATAATTTTTATAAAAGCATTTTCCCACTTAGTCTAATTGCTGTGCATTTTCTGCTTCAACCGATAGCAGAAGCCAAACATTTTACATTTTCTAGCATACAGTCTCTGAAAAACATACAGTGGTGCCAGGTCAAGCCTGAACAAAGGTACAAAAAAGGCCAAAGACATCCACAGGCAAAGGGTGGAAGACCACTTCAATACCGCGGACATCAGAAGCATGTGGCAGGGTGTCAGGGACATCATTGACTACAAGAGCAGCGCTGCCTGCCCCCACAGTGATATCACACTGGCCAACGAGCTAAACACCTTCTTTGCCCGCTTCGAAACTGGCAACACCACCAGGAGTGGAATAACCCCGGCCATGGCGGAGAGACAGGTCTTAACATTGAGCACACAGGATGTACAGTGCGCTCTGCGAAGGATCAATCCACGCAAGGCTGCAGGCCCGGACGGAGTCCAATGAAGGGTACTAAAGGACTGTGCTGTACAGCTGGCGGGGGTATTCACGAGGATCTTTAACCTGTCTGGCAACGGTCCCCAAGTGTCTGAAATCAGCTACCATTGTGCCGGTGTCGAAAAAGTCTAAAATCACCAACCTGAATGACTACCGTCCGGTTGTCTTAACACCAATATCCATGAAGTGCTTTGAAAGGCTGGTCCTCACACACATCAAATCCAGCATCCCTGCCTCACTGGACACATCAATTTGCATACAGGGCAAATAGATCCACAGAGGATGCCATCTCTCAGGCTCTTCACACTGTCCTGACTCACCTGGAAAGACAGGGCACGTACGTGAGGATGCTTTTCATAGACTACAGCTCTGCCTTCAACATGGTCATCCCCACCAAGCTCACCACCAAACTCCACCAGCTAGGCCTCAGCTTGTTGATATGCGACTGGATCCTGAATTTCCTGATGGAGCGACCGCAGGCAGTGAGACTGGGCCCGCACCAGTCCTCCACTATCACCCTGAGCACCGGCACACCACAGGGCTGTGTACTGAGCCCCATGCTCTACTCCCTCTTCACACACGACTGTGTTCCTGCATTCGACACCAACACAATTGTCAAATTTGCAGACGACACAACGGTGATCGGGCTGAACACCAACAGTGATGAAACAAACTGCAGAGCGGAGGTGCAGAACCTGGCGGACTGGTGCTCACGTAACAACTTGTCCCTAAACACCTCTAAGACCAAGGAGCTGATTATCGACTTCAGGAAAATAGAAGAATTAAAAGAAAATAAAGCAAAATTAAAATGCATTATAAAAAGTGCAAAAGTTAAAAGTGCAATGTAGTTAAGATTCAGCTGAAAGCTAAAGTAAACATAAACGTTTTCAGTCTTGTTTTAAAAGTGGTCAAAGTTGAGGCAAGTCTTAAATCTTCAGGAAGTTTATTCCAGCTATTTGTTGCATAGTAACCAAATCCTGCTTTCCCATGTTTTGTATTTACTCTGGGAATCACTAACAGATTGGTTTCAGAAGATCTTAGCGGTCTAGAAGGCTTATATAGTGGAAGCATGTCAGTGATATACTTTGGTCCTATGGTATACATGGTCCACCAACATCAAACTCAACAAGGCTTGCACCCATTTAATCGTACCAGAACCTCAGGGGGTAAGTGTTATTTTGCTGGTCAAAAAGGCACAGCAACGACTGTTCTTTCTGAGAACACTGAAAAAGACTGGTCTGCCCCAACTGCTGCTGACAACGTTCTACCGTTGCACCACAGAGAGCATACTAACGTATGGCATCTCTGTGTGGTATCTCAGCTGCACGGAGGCGGAGAGGAGAGCTCATCAGCGCGTTGTCCACAGAGCGCAGAAGATAATTGGGACACAGCTACTGGGATAATTGGGACACAGGAGGGCATCTACTATACACGGTGCCTCAGGAAGGCCGTCAGCATTCACAAAGACTCCTCACACCCCTGCAATAGTCGTTCGAACCTCTACCTTCCGGCAGAGGTTACAAGGCCTTCTACGCCCGCACCTCCAGATTTAGGAACAGCTTCATCCCCAGAGCTATAGCTGCTCTGAACCGGCCCTGCTGAGTGCCCCCACCCACCCCCCCCCCCCCCCATGAGCTGTCTCCCTCGGATGGTTACGTCGCACACGACCCGGCACAGACCTATTTGCACTTTATACTGGTTTACTGTCTTTTTTATAAATCATGTTTCTCTGATCTAAATTTTTAGTTGATTAAGTTGTGACATCGGATGGAAGCTGCATACCAAATCTCGTTGCACCTATGTTCAATGACAATAAAATATATTATTATTACTATTATTATTATATTAAAGTCAATCATCGCATCTGCTTAGTGGACGATTGACACAAATGCCTAAATTGTGTCGATGTGCTCGCATCTCCCTGCTTTAGGTATCTGCAGAAGATCGCAACACGTTATGGGCCTTGATTACTTACCACGGAGGAGACTGCCAGCTCAAACTCAACAAGGCTTGCACCCATTTAATCGTACCAGAACCTCAGGGGGTAAGTGTTATTTTTGCAGCTTATCGATGCAAGGCAATGTTACTGGAATTCAAACAAGTTTCATATTGCACCTTTGTGACTCGATCAAGCTTTTCGTTGCTAAAGAATAGGGGCCACTGCCCATTGGGGTTACAATTTGATTGGTGTTTCCCGTCACTGGTGGAAGGCTCCTTTTAGAAGGCTAGTTTAACTTTGAATTAATATTGTGATTTATTTTGTAACCAGACATATTGACGTGCTCTCTTACCTCCAGTTGCCTAGCTTGTCAACTGATAAAGAAATGGGTGCCATGTGGCCGTGTGAAACTTTCATTAGACTGGGTGTTCCTAACTATTCGAGATGTGACCGTAGAAATACTTGAGAAGCAGTGAGATCTTTACATTCATGGAACACTTTCCCCTGCCAACTCCTCCCCCAAGATAAATAAAATTGCTATGTAACCGTGGTATTTGGGCAATAAACTATGCTGTTTAATATTGAAATTACCTATCTAAAATAAAATAAAGTCTTTTGTCATTTTGGTTGCAGCATTTCTTGGTATTTTATAACTGGAAAGTGTTTGAAAGATTTGCAACTTAAATGCACCTAACCTCTAGTGTGTGTCACTCCTCTGAATTAATGTTGAATTTATTCTTATGAAGCAGAATTATTTTAACATGCTTTTACTACACAGTGACAAGATGTTCGATCTATTTGATACACACGGCTGTTTATACCTTTTGTCAGTTCCCACTTCTGTCTATTACTTCCTCCTACTCCAATAGGCTGCCATGTTTCCGAAGTTTATTATATTCAAGTTATTATTGAATCTCTCCCATCGCCCTTTTCCGTCATCTGCAAGATGCGTTAATTAAAAGATGATACTTTATTGTCACCAATGAGATGAATTGTTTCTGCATACACAGCACGCAAAAGAGTCGCAACAAAGGTGCCGACAAAATTACAAAAGGTACTCATCCCTTCTTCGTCCCTCATGCCGGGTCCCCCCTTGGTTCCCGGCAGCTTCCCCACACAGGGTCCCCCCCTGTCTTGGTGGCTCCCCCACACTGGGTTCCCCTTTGTACTTGGTGAAGCAGCCCGTGCATCTCAGACGGACCTCGAGACTCCGTCCTCGGCCTGAACTCGAGTATCCTGGCCCGCTGCTCGCCAGGAGTGTCAGAAATCACTGACTACAGCCCTCAGCCTTGGCTGCAGCTTGACGAAGGTTAGGGTTGATGCTCCATATTAGTTTCCCTTTTCATTCTATCTTAGATCTCATGCGAACATACTGTGTTAATATATTCTCATTTTTTTCTTGGGCTGTCTTCCTAATGTATCTGCTCGCTTCAAATTTCTCTGCCAGTGGAAATAATTTTTTCTTACTCCCATCAAAATGTCCCTAAGTTTGAAATAATTGATGTTTTGATGTTTGGTTCTGAATGTGTCTGGAGAAAACCAGTAATCCTAAAGAAAGGATTTTTCTTGAATAACTTCAATATTTATTTTGTGTGGTGGAGCAATAGGAAAGGGAGTTTCTAGTTAAGAGAGAAATCACCTTTATCCATCTTTGCCCATCACAGAGAATTTTTGATTTCCAGATCTTTTAATGACTCATTCTTCAGATGCATCAAGCTTGCCTTTCAAACTGACTTCAATGGCTTGTGTGTGCCAGACCATAAAATCTTTTCTACTTACAGCCAGTTGTTAAAAACAAACGTGCATGAGGCAGACTGTGTTGTGGTCATAAACATCTATTTAATGGCTTGTTGTCACAGAAGGTGGTGTCTGAATTGACTGGGTAACAATAGTAACATCTGGGTTTTGCTGCTTGTGACCTGTCCATTGATAGAGATCCTGCCTTATCACTTCCATTTTACAGCATTTTATTGGTCAAACGGCAGTTCCTTCACTCCGACAGGAAGCATCTTAAGGCTATATGGTGCTTTCATTAATTCTGGAGTGGCCGTGACTAACATAAAAACCCAATAGTAAAGCTTCAATCAGTCATTTAGATCTAATCCCACATCCTAATTAGATGGAGCTACAGGATGTATGATCCCATATTTAGGTCTTCAGATGCAGTTGTATCGATATAAATGATCCGAGGGTATTACTTACATCACTTCTAGTCGAACAACAGCTTGATGCTTTTTTTTAAATTACAGTCTGTTTCTCTGTCCTCCATGGTTTTCTCTTTTCTGATCTGCATTCCTCCTTCCTGCCCTACCACTCTCTGTCTGCATGTTTTCCCCTAATTCTGGACACGGTATTTGCTATTAACAAGACCCGGTGCTTTGACATTCTTTCTCTAAACCCCTTTGCTTACAGCCTACCTCTATGGATAAGGTTTTGGTCATCTGTTTTCATATCACCTTCTCTTCTTTCCAATTGAATTCTGATTTGTACTGTTCCAGTTGCCTCAGATATTTCACTCTGATGAAAGGCTGAATAAATGGAAATTATTGAATGTAGAATATATTGGTGTCTGCAATATTCATCATTTCACTCCATCTTGATCATTTCGAGAACCCTGGGGACTGCAGGTGTCACATTTTAGCTGAACAAATTGTGGAATAGATATTGCAGTTTTTTACCATAAAGTTACTGGAACAATGGTGACAATCTAATTCTAAGCAGTGAATCCTGTAACTGATGCATATTAACTATAGGAATGTAGTGCTGCTAAATTGGGTGGTGTTTTCAAAAACAAATTTCGCTAGCGGTTTTAACTTTGTAACAAATTTCGCCGCGGTTTTTTTATTTTTATGATACTGCCTGTAAGGGAAATTCATTTCGTTGTCTCTAACTGAGACAATGACAATAAATTTGAATACAATACAATACAATACAATTGTGCTCCTTTAGTACATATTTACAGTTGAAAAAAAGAAAAATTCAACAGTTTGAGGAGGAATAGACAAGCCATCAGAATCAAAAAAATGTTTATTTTGTGAAACTTCCAGGTTGCTGAAAGTCAAAGTAATGCAGGCCCTCGGCAATGTAGTAGAGCAGGGATCTTAATTATTTTTCAACCAAAGACCATCTAGGCCAAAAGTCTTCAATGTGAGTGCCACTGTTTTGTACAACAGATCCACTTAGATGTACTTATTCATACACGTTGCTCCCATGAAAAGTTTGTACATCCATCCCTATCCCCTTACTCTGGCCATGATCCTCCTCCCAGCTCCAGGGAGCTAGACTTGTGAGCCACCATTCGATTTTAGGTCTTGTATGAAAAATACTGCATTTGGGTTTCAGTGAGAATTTGGCACTGGAGTCTCGTGAACGGGGCTTCAAGCTGTGGATGGCACCAGGGTCCAAGTTAGATTCCTTATTGTAATGTAGACTTGGAGATTGAGTGTGGCTATGAGGAAGCTCAGTCAGTTTGTGGAATCAAAATTATCTGGATTTATTTTAGCAAAAGTTCAGTCTCTCTGTGTGAACTACATACGTGTTACATGCTGTTCAAGCTATGCTCTTCCAAATTTTTACAATTACTTTTGTTATACTTGTAAGGATTGTGAGTGAAATAAGCAAATTCCTGATCATTGAAAGATAATACAAAATAAATAAGATTGGAGGAGTCTTGTGGGGAATATACAATGGCATAGTTCCATGTAAATGTTTATTGTATGACAGGAGCTTTGGTGTGTATTTTTCACCTTTTAATGTTCATCAACATAATGGCGTTCTGCAAAAGAAATGTCTTGATATTCTATATGCAAAATATTAACTTGTCTTGCAGATGTTGGCAGATTTTGACCATGCATTTGATAAGTTGTAATGTCTCCCTTTGTGTGATTTTTTCGCATCTTATAGTTTACTGATTTCTAATTATAGCTTAGCTTAATAGCTCACTGATTTCCGTTTTAATTTTCATTTTGCAGGCATGATCGCCTCTCAATTTCCCCCGGAATTTTTTCATGAAGATGACTTTTATGTCTTCCTCCTCAGAGTTCAATGATTTTATTTACAAGAAAGAAAATGAAATAAAGCCCCGAATCCTCGTGTTTTATTAGTTTAGTAATTGATTTTTATCTTTCTCTTCTTCTCTGACAGGAAAAATATAATTCCGCTTTGGAGCTGAACAGCATCAAAATTGTAACGCCAGACTGGGTGGAGGACTGTGTTGCTGCAAAATCTCAAAAGGATGAGTCCACGTATCACCCACGCCTTATTGTTCAAGAAGAAGAGGAGGAGGAGGATGAGGAAGAGGAGGTGGAAGAGCAAGCTAGAGATGAGGCTGAGCTGGAGGACAGTGCGGATGACAAATGCTCAGCCAAGAGCAGTCCAATGTCATCGGGGCGGGGCTCACCGCTGAGCATGTCGGGCTTCTCGCCGAAGAGGGGCAGCAAACCCGGGAAAACAACGGGCGAAATTATGTTTGATGACTCCTCGGACTCTTCCCCTGAGAAGCAGGAGAGGAATTTGAACTGGACACCAGCTGAGATCCCGCCCTCTGCTGCTGCCAAACGCCGACTTGTTCATGGGAAGGACTCTGCTCTGATCAACCTGTGTGCCAATGTTCCACCGGTCCCTGGCACTGTCTCTGTCCCTGAGGCCAGAAACAGCTTGATTAACCCTGGGCAAGGGCCACCGGGTCCTGAGAGGCCAGAAATGGTTGCTGCCTGGAGTCCTGCAGTCAGGACACTGAGGAACATTACTAACAATGCTGATATTCAGCAGATCTCCAGACCATCAAACATGGCACAAGTAAGTTAGCCCTTGCATTCTCTTTAATTAAGACAAAACAATTTAACCTCAAGCATCTTTTTGATGTAAAGCTGTGAAAAAGGGTGGTGGTGTAATCAAAGAATTACAGTACAAAGGTGTGCCGTGGGTCTCCTTTTGATACGCCCATTTCTCAATCAATCCAGTTAGATTCAAAATCATAAATTAAAGCAAAAAAAATAGTTGAGCGGACAACTTTCTCAACAGTTGCTGAGATTTTTTGGTATTCTTTCTTTATTATCTAAATAAATGTTGTCTCTGAGTAGCAGCTTGTGGTAATATATATGTGTGTGTGTGTGTGTATGTATGTATATGTTTGTATGTATGGGTGAAGAGAGCAAGTATACTGTAGCTAAGATTTGTTGCTGATTACAAACATAAGTAGATAGCAAGTTGTGACGACAAACAGCCTGGAACGGAATATAAATAGACACCAAATTGATAGATGGACTGCAATGCGTGAAAATATTGGCTTATCTACTTTAGAAGGAAGGAAAAGAAAATCTGGTGAGAGAAATAGTCTTTGCTTGGACTGAAACATTACCTCTGCTTCTTGCTTCTCAGATCGTGTGACTTGCTAACTTCATCTCTCCAACTTCCTGTTGGGGAGAACATACAAACTCCTTACAGACAGCACTCGTAGTCAGGATTGAACCCGGATCTCTGGCGCTGTAAGGCAGTAGCTCTACCGCTGCGCCACCTAGCCGCCCTAAGGCTGTGAAAAAGGGTGGTGATGTAATCAAAGAATGATTACACTTTCCTAGTGTAAAGCAGGCAACCAAATGTGACTTGCACCCGGCTATTTTCTCCTGTGCATTGTTGATGGGCTCAGTATTGAGCCCTGTGACCTACAGGCCACTTTAGACGTACACTGGCCAAACATGCAAGGAAATCCAAGACTTGCAGAGCCAGAAACAGCTGACAGTAACCTACATTGCCTCTGGCTATCAGTTAGCTTGATCTGGGCTCTGATATTTGAAAATTATAAATGATAACAATGAAAATTTGGATAGTCATTAAAACACAGCCAGGCAATGTTTTTAATGACAATCTAATGGTTTCACATTCACCATTAACATTTTCACTTTTTAAATTCTTAATTGTTTTAATTACTTAAACTTAAATTCCATCCCTGCTGTGTTGTGATTTGATTTTGCATTTCTAGATCAATATCTCAGGCTAGTATTGAACTCCAGGCTTAACCCTTGCCCTTTCTAGTGGACTAGGGTCATAGCCTCAGAATTAAAGGACGTCCCTTTGGGAAGTAGATGAGGAATTTCTTTAATCAGAGGGTGGTGAATCTGTGGAATTCTTTGCCACAGAAGGCGGTGAAGGCAGAGTCAAGGGATATTTTTAAGGCAGAGATAGATAAATCCTTGATTAGTACAGGTGTTATTGATTATGGGGAGAAGACAGGAGATTGGGGTTAGGAGGGAGAGATAAATCAGCCATGATTGAATCGTAGAGCAGACTTGATGGGCCGAAAGGCCTAATTCTGCTCCTATTCCTTATGACTTTCCTGTCTTATTTTCCCATTTCATTTTGATTCCATGAGTGTACAAATAGGTACCAATTTGTCTTGAGTATGTTTGCACATCAATTGTCTCCCAGAGCAGAGAATTCCAAGCATTTATTGCACCTCAGAGCTGCGGAGATTTCTTTGTGTCTCAATCTAAAAGGACCCTTCGTCTTCCCTCACATTCCAGTCACTCTGGCCCAGATTGAGCTGTGGTGCAGCCAGGAACAGCTTAATTTTATTTTTGACATTTGTACTGAGATATAGTGAAAAGCTTTTTGTTGCGTGTTATCCAGCCAGTGCACAGCTGCTTGTCAATCGTAACATGTTCTGCCTTGCAAAAGGATGAAGAGTAGAAACTTCTCGAGTCCTGGAATCATACAGTATGGAAACAGACCTTTTGACCCAACTCCTCCACATCGATCAAGATGGCAGGGCCTAAATGCAAGTGCCAGGATGGATTGAGTATAAAATGCTCTGTGGGCTTTTTTCGACTCTAATTCTAGGAATGTTACAGAATATTGAGATTTAAAAAATCAAGCCTGTAATTTATCCCATCAGATAAAGCATAAAAATAATTTTAATTTGATACCTAATTCACTTTCATATCTTCAGTATTAAAAAAGTTATGGTCATTTTCACACTTGGAAATTGGCATCTTTTCCATTAATGGAAAAGCAATAGGGAACAAGATGCTAATTTCCAAGCATGAAAATGACATCACTTTTTTAATACTGAAGCTATGAAAGTGAATTAATGGAAAAGCAATAGGGAACAAGATGTTAAATTCCAAGTATGAAAATGATCATAACTTTTTTTAATACTGAAGATATGAAAGTGAATTAGGTATCAAATTAAAGTTCCATTAACACAAAAGCTGTGATCGAGGACAGTCAATTGGCATAACTTTCTTAAAAAATAAGAGAACTGAATGAAATTTTCAGTTATTATAAATTGAAATATGATGCATCTTACTTGGATGACCTGAAATTAAAACATATAATTCGTTAGTTACCTAATTGTAGATAATCACAAAATTGGCCGTTGTGACGGAATAGTAATAATACCCAGACTGCCTTGAAAATTCAAAAATGTGATATTCTCAAGATCAGAACTTTAATATTATTGTAACGTTAAAACAAATAGTAAATACCCAACAAAAAATTAATATTTATCAGTTTCATCTAATTCATTTAAATTCAATTACTAGATCTAAACATCTATCCCATTCTTAAGAAAAGGCTAAAAATATTTGTTTTAATAGCCAAAGTATCCAAATAACAAACAGATCCCCTTTAGACTGAAGAATGGTCCCGACCCAAAACGTCATCTTCCATGTTCAGCAAATACCCTAGCACTTTTTTGTCCTTTGGTGTAAACCAGCATTTGCAGTTCCTTATTTCTTCATAAACTCAACTGAACCAGCTTTTGTAAATACAGTACAAGGGCCCACTACTGTGTTGTGCGACTCTGACTATAACAGCACTGTCTAAATCAAGGAGAGAGAAAACACCAAAGCAGGCTTTTTGGCCCATCAAGCCTGCGCAACCATAAAACACTTATTTTTACACAAATCCTATCCCAATTAATTTTATTTCTTTCGCATTCCATTCAATTCCTCCCACATTTCACCACTTGGAGCAATTTACAGAGGCCAATTAACCATTCCAACCAAAATGTTTTTGAGAAGTGGGAGGAAGCCAGAACACCTGGAGGGCACCCACAAATTCAGGAAGAATGTGCAATCTGCACATGGACACTCAGTTATGGGACATTGCAAAGGTGGCAGTACAAAACCACAATGCCAATTAGGATCTATCACTGAATACTAAGCTTGTAAGCAACAGGCAAACTTGAAAGAAATTAATAAATAAAATCAAAACCTCTCAGACTTGAGATTAAATTTGAATTTTTTGATCCTTGTGCTTCTATGATTCATCAAATAGTTTGTATGGCAATTAATGTAGCACTTCTTTTGGTGCTGGTGACAGCTCTGTTAAAACCCCACTCAAATCTATTAGTTTTGACAAGTTTTTTTTCTGTCTTTGAACTATTTACCTTTTTGAAAATGTATTCCTAATTGCTGGGTCCACGAGTGTCAGATCAGACTTTGCCAAATATTGCTGCCAATTCACTTGTGTCCATCCTTATTAGCAAGTCGTCTGATTTTTAACCATATCCTTTTCTGCTGCTACAAACCATTTTACTATGTGGTTTATTTGTTAGTGAGGTGTTAAAACAAAACAGTAAAACGATGAACAGGAAATATAAATGACAAATTCTACATCAGCGAACTTCGGGGTTAAATTTGGGAGGGCATATTTAACATTCAACTGGGCATCTTCTTGCATACAGCGTGCACAACCTAAAGTTGTAGGTCAAGGGTAGACATCCAGGCCAGGACAGCATCAGTTACTGGGTGGATGGCAGTCATTCACGATGTGTGGGATGGTCTGGTCTGGATGTCCGCAGTCGCAAGCATCTGTCTGTCATCCCCCACCTATGCAGGTGATGGGCTGTTCCTGCACGGAGGGTGCGGATTCTGTTCATTCAGGCAACAGCTCTATCCAGCTGCGCTACTGTGCTGTCCCTGTTGAATTTGACCATTCAACTGGGCAAATGCAACAGGGACAGACAGCACAGCAGCGCAGCTGGATAGAGCTGTTGCCTTACAACGCCAGAGACCCGGGTTTGATCCAGATCGTGATGGCTGTCTGCGTGAACTTTACATGTTATCCCCGTGATCACGTGGGTTTCATCTGGCTGCTCCGGTTTCCTCCCACATCCCAAAGACGTAGGGATTTGGCCCCTGTGAAATTTCCCCTAATATGTAGGGAGTGGATGAGAAAGGGGGACTTGTGTGAGTGGGAGATTGACGGATGGAGTGGGCGATTGATGGCATGTGCCAAAGGGCCTGTTTCCATTGTTGTATCTATTAACCAAACTAAAGATCCAGAGTAATGAAATGAAAGCAACAATTGTTGATTGGACCTAGCACTCACTGTTTTAACTTAGTTTTGCCTTAGTTTAATGCTGTTTAACACCTGTTTGAGATGTTCAGTATTATAACGTTAAAAATAATTTTTATGCCTTTGACATTTAACTGTTTAAAAAGAACAAACACCTTTTACAGCTGTCATAGGTAGACGGGTCTGCTTTAGGTAATTTGGTGTACTGCCTAGTGGTACAGCACAATTTGATGCTGCTTTGACCATGCCTCTGCATTCTGGAATGCTTCTGGCTAGTCACCTTAGGCCTAGGCATTTGGTCCTCAACTGATTGTAACAGAATTCGTACATGGTAAAAGCCTACAGGCCCAGAGCAGCACTAAACCCATCCTGCCGGTATTCCAAATATTCTTTTTTTTGTATGCTAGTTTAGTTCTGAGATACAGCATGGAAACAGCCCCATCAGCCCACCGAGTCCACGCCCACCAGCGATCCCCGAACTGACACCATCCTACACACACTAGGAACAATTTACAATTATACAAAGCCAATTAACCTACAAACCTGTATGTCTTTGGAGTGTGGGAGGAAAGCGGAGATCCCGGAAAAAATCCAGGCAGGTCATTGGAGTATGTACAAACTCTGTACAGACAGCACCCATCTTCGATCGTAGTCTGGATCGAACCCGGGTCTCTGGCGTTGTGAGATAGCAACTCTACTGCTGAACTACGGTGCCACCCATGTTGGGAGTTCGTAAGCTGGGATAGACCTGTAATTACAGACAGGTTTGGAGATTACACATTCTCCCTGTGAGCTCTAGGTGTCCCGATTTCCTCCTACATACCAAAGACGTATGGGCGGGTAGATAAAATGGCGTCTGTAAATTGTCTCTAATGTGTTGGGAGTAGGTAAGAAATGGGATAACAGAACTTGTGAGAATGGGGGTTGATAGATGGCATGGACTCGCTGGATGGAAGGATCTGTTTCCATGCTGAATTCTAAATTAAAGTTATGGGTTGGGTCCACTTCAGGGAATCAATTGCACAACCCTTGTTGGCACTCGGCATGGCAATGACACGTGCCATGCTACTACACTCATTGAAATGAAGCATCAAAAAGGATGTTAAAAATCTCATGATGGTACTTTGAAAAACAAGGAAACTCTTTTTGCTTTCCTGACCAATGCCACTAAATCATGTCCAAATATTCTATTTGTTCAAGAATGCAAATTGGTCACTGTGTGTGCTCCACTCCACCAGGCACTGCAAAGTCAAGATGCACATTACACACGTGCGTATTCTTCTGAAAGCAGGTTACAGGATTCAGCAGTCGAGCAGGAGAGGGAGTGCCTTGTTGGGAACAGTTTATTGTTTTAGGAATAAAGAAGGTGCAGATGGCTTTGTGTATTTATAGGGCACTTTACCCAGTCTTCCAGAACTACTGAAATTACCAAGAACAATGGTGAAGCACAGCAAATATAGAGGCAAATATTTGCTTTAATCAACTTTGCAAAGAACTTTAATTGCAGCTAGGATCCACTGGAGAATTGCATCATATTAAATGCATATGATTGAAGTTATATTAATTATTAATATTCATTATTAATACTAAAAATGATCAGAATTCACCAGCTGTGCGGTGGTGGAAGCAATTAATGACTGCCTTTAAAAGGGAACTGGGTGACACTTAAGAGAATAATTTGAAGTGCTTTGGGAGGGAGAAGTGGGATTGGTCGCATTTGCTTTGCTGAGTGCTGTCATAAACCTGGTGGGTTCCTCTAACATAAGACTCATGTGATTCTATATTCTGTTCGTCAGGCTTCAGAGTGCAAATGTCCAAGAGAGGGTGCAGAAAATATTTATGAGTATAGCTCCAGAGATGAGGGATTTCAGGTGCAGGGTTAGAGTGGAGAGTCTGGGCTTGTTCATCTAAGAGCAGAGGGCACTGAGGACAAATCAAACGAAGGTGTACAAAATTATATCGGGTTTAGGAAGGATTGATAATGGGATACTGATCTTGATCACGGACAGTGCAACGGGACCAAATTGAAAGTGAAGGGCTATGGGTGCAAAAGTGAATGTGAGTAGTTATTTTAGACTCGCTGTCTATCAGGCTGATGTAAATTAATTCAACCAGGGCCTTCAAAGGGAAATTGGGTAGGCACATGAGGGGAAACAATGTGCAACATTCTAGGGAATAAGCAGGGGAAGTGACTGCCCGATATGAATGGTCAGCATTTATGCTGCCGATTGTTAATCACTGCAGGAAAATGTCAGTACTCTACACCATTGATTTATTGGACTGTGATTCTGTCCATGAGCAGCAGTTTCTGGTGGTATATTAATATATACCTCTCCTTGCTGACAGTACTTTTTAGTTTTTCATCTGGCTATTGGTAGATTCGGTGACTAGTACGCTGATATAATAAAAACAGAAAATGTTGGAAACATGGAGAAAGTCAGGCAGCATCTTTAGAAAGAGATGGTTAATGTTCAAGGCTAATGAAATGGTAAAATGATGCAGCGCGGTAAGTACCAGAGCTGGTCCTCTGAAAGGCCATCAATTAATCACGCTCCCTGTAATGCCCTCCACCCATATTATTTGAATTGCCTTTTAGAATCGTTATTGAATGCGATGCCACACTCATTGTGAAATAAGTTACCTTCCTGTTCTTGTGCCAATTAATTTTATCTGACCCCTTCTTAGCAGCCTTTTTGCATCATGAATAGTTTTAATTTAGATTTTAGAGATACAGCGGGGAAGCGGGCCCTTTGGCCCACTGAGTCCGCATTGACCAGCGATCATCGCGTACATTAATACTACCCAACACGCTAAGGACAATTTTGAATGTTATCGAAGCCAATTAACTTACAAACCTGTATGTCTTCTGAGTGTGGGAAAAAAACTGGAGTACCCAGAGAAAACCTACGCTGTCACAGGGAGAATGTACAAACTCCATACAGACAGCGCCTGTAATCAGGATCGAACCTGGGTCTCGGACGTTGTGTGGCAACAGCTCTACCACTGCGCCATTGTGCCACCCTATGAAACTTATCAAAATGCATGTTTCTGAACACTTCTGTGAGACTAGAAAAGATCCTTTGGAACACCAAACAGCCTTCCACTCACGAACAGATTGCCTCGTAAGTCCTTCCACTGAAGTCACTGTTGAAGTCAACGACTCTTTCCCTTGGATGCTATTAGATTTTATTTTTTTGGACATTCTGCCAAATCGGACCTTATCAAAGACCTTGTTAAATTCCACCTAGTTCAGGTGAGGTATCCATGTTACGCCCTTAAAAAATATTAAATCACGTGAATTATGTGTTTCAAGATTCATAGGATATAAATATTATTATAAGACCAATAAACATTTCTCGCCCCTAACTACCCTCAACTGGCTTACTTAGCCATTTCAGGGAGATTTAAGCATCAACCATGTTGCCGTGGGTCTTGAATCACGTTTAGAGCAGGATGGGTAGTAATGATTCTTCTTTTCCAAAAGGGTGGAAACACACAGACATTTACCCTGGGTTGGGGGATTCAGACCTTGAGGGCATAGGTTCAAGGTGAGAGTAGAAAGATTTAGTGTGACCCGGAAGTGGCAACTTTATCAACTCAGAAGGTGGTATTGTATGAGCTGCTGAGGAGGTAGTTGAGGCAGGAACAATAAAAACAATAAAAATACATTTAGACAGGTACGTGCATAGGAAAGGTTTAAAAGGCTATGGATCAAACACAGGAAAGCTGGGCAACATGATCAGCATGGTTGGCCAAAAGGCTTGTTTCCGTGCTCTATGATCCTATGACTGATTCTCAGGACACGAGTGAACCAGATGGGTTTTAGCAAAATCTGGCAGTGTTTTTCATTCTGTTATTTAATTAACAGTGTTTAAATTTCCACAAGTCTCCTTGGGATTTGGATATGTCAACTGTCTAGATCAACTGTGTTTATACATAGTCCCCCCATTTCAGGGCACCATAATGTTTGGGACACAGCAATGTCATGTAAATGAAAGTAGTCATGTTTAGTATTTTGTTGGATATCCTTTGCATGCAATATCTGCTTGAAAACTGCGATTCATGGACATCACCAGTTGCTGGGTGTCTTCTCTGGTGATGCTCTGCCAGGCTTGTATTGAAGTCATCTTTAGCTTATGCTTATTTTGGGAACTAGTTCCGTTTTCTCTTCAGCATATAAATGGCATGCTCAAATGGGCCACTCAAGAATTGACCTTTTTTGAGCATTGAAAAACTCCTTTGTTGCTTTGGCAGTGTGTTTGGGATCATTGTCTTGCTGTAGAATGAACCATCGGCCAATAGGTTTTGAGGCATTTGTTTGAACTTGAGCAGATAGGATGTGTCTATACACTTCAGAATTCATTATGCTACTTCCACCAGCAGTTGTATCATCAATGAAGATAAGTGAGCCAGTACCTTCAGCAGCCATACATGCGCAGGCCATAACATCCCCACCACCGTGTTTCACATGTGAGGTGGTATGCTTTGGATCTTGGGCAGTTCCTTCTCTCATTCATACTTTGCTCTTGCCATCACTCTGATATGTTAATCTTTGTCTCATCTGTCCACAAGACCTTTTTCCAGAACTGTGGTTGCTCTTTTAAGTACTTCTTGGCAAACTAACCTGGCCATCCTATTTTTGCGGCTAACCAGTGGTTTGCATCTTGCAGTGTCGCCTCTGTATTTCTGTTCATGAAGTCTTCTGCGGACAGTGGTCGTTGACAAATCCACACCTGACTCCTGAAGAGTGTTTCTGACTTGTCAGACAGGTGTTTGTGGATTGTTCTTTATTATACAGGGAATTCATCTGTCATCAGCTATGGAGGTCTTCCTTGGCCTGCCAGTCCCTTTGCGATTAGTAAGCTCACCAGTGCTCTCTTTCTTTTTAAAATGATGTTCCAAACAATTCATTTTGGTAAGCCTAACAGGGCTCTCACTTAACTTTTTTTCCCTGTTGCCAGCCGGGCAACCTTAGCAGCTTTTTAGGTTGCCAAATGACATTTTTAGGTGGTCATTTAAGATGGCTTGCATGACACGTGCTCGGACGAAGTGCGTAGTTACCAGTCGGAATTATGCATTCGCATATTATTTCTGCTTCAAATAAAGTCACAAACTAATATATTCACCATTCAAGACATGATATATACCACAATGACATGCAGCAAAATTATAATACGGTATCTCAACTCTTTTTACACATTGCAATTAATGCAATTTTTATTATTTCTTTCCACTTCCAAACAAAAATGTGGTTGGATTATTCAGCGTATGATCAACCTGTGTCAATAAATCCTGGATGATAACATATATGCTTAACCATGCACACTACAGATTGATGCAAGCATGTTTTCTGTGAAGGACTGAAAATTATCATGACATGGCCATAGCATGGGTCGTTATTGCTATTGGTACAGAAACACTCTCGCTTCCCACATAATTTATCCACAACAAAATATACAGGTTGCAAGGAATTTTCTAACGGTATTTTATGATAATAGCTGACAAAACTGACTACCCATCTGACAGGTTAAACATTACACTAACTAACAAGAGATGGCCAAAGGACATAAATGCAGCAAATGTTTGGTAATATATTTAAAGGTGTCAAGACGCCACATTACCAGACATTCAGATTAGATGTATGTGGCAATGAAGATACCCACTTTGTAAGCACCATTTAAAAAAAAAAGTTGTTGATAAACGCTTTTTCCATCATTCCCACTGCAGAATTAACGTTAAAATTTCAACTGAAATATCTCCTGACCAAATTTGTCATGTATATAACTGACTGTAGAAGTAAAACATGGATAAATCCAACGTATAGTTGTGAATGTTGCTCATTAAATAACTACAGTACTGATACTCCATATTAACAGCATTGATTTGCCATTAAAATGAATTCTGTAATAACGTGTCAGTGACAATCGAACACTGCGGTTTTAATGTTTCACGTGTTCAAAATTTAATTAATCCATCTTTATGGATTAAAACAAATAATAACATTGGGAATTAAAACATATTTGATTGCATTCCGTTATCAAACATGTCAAAGTTAGCTCTGAAGACATTTCCAGCACAATAGGGTCGGGAGGGGGGGGGGGGGGGGGGGGTGTATAAATCGGTGTGGATTAGATGGATTGAGGCTGGGGAATTAGTGAGTGTTGGTTGGAGTAGGTATAATTATGAGGGGAGAGCGCGGGGGATATCGGTGGGGTTGAATGGGGGGGATCTGTGCAGGATGGATGGGGGGAGCAGTGCAGGATGGATGGGGGGTGCAGTGCAGGATGAAGGGGTGAGCAGTGCAGGATGGATGGGAAGGGGGGTCAGTACAGGATGAATTGGGGGACCAGTGTAGGATTGATGGGCAGTGGCAGGAGAATCAATGTGAGGTGGCTAGGGGGATCAGTGCAGGATGAATAGATGGGGGGGGGGGGGAAGTGGGGAGCACAGGGGATGTCAGTGAGGACTGAATAGAGACAGGAATGGGGATCAGTGCGGGATGGAGAGGAGGGGTCTCAGGATAAGGGGAGTGGAGGGGGCGTAAGAGAGAGAGAGAGAAAGAGAGAGAGGAAGGAGCAGAGGAGGTGGGAAGGAAGGCCAGCGCTCCTCGGACAACACCTGTCAGGCACGGAAATCGCAACCAAAATAATGAGGGGACCGCGGACAGAATATCTTGGCGGCCGCGCGCGCATGCGCAGACTCACACACACGCGCGAGGCTTCGGAGGCTTCTGTGAACGGTAATTTCAGCTCAATCCAGCACTAAATGCAGCTGAACTGTGCCTGTCTCGCCTACAGCCCTGTCTCAATCCAGACATGACTGTTGGTTAACCTGGCGGGACAGGCAGAGTGAGCTGGGTTTTTCGCTGGCTGGGGGCGCCGCGCCCGTCTGATTCCCGACGCCTCTGGCCACCCCCGGAGGGTGGGGGGGGGCTCTCGGGCGGGGACGCGGATGGTCCAGTGGCGATTGCAGCGCCGGAGACCAGGATTGGTCCTGGCTGCGGTGCAGGTCTGCCGAGAGTGTTTTGGCTCGTCTCCCTACTCCAATCACCCCCCCCCCCCCCCCCTACTCTACTTCCGCCTCTGACCGACACCTCCCTCCTCCAAGGGTCTGTTTTGAAAGCGCCGTTGGCGGAGTGGCAGCAGCTGCCGCTAACAGGCCGGGCAGTGCGGGAGGAGGAGGAGATGGAGCCGCCGCTGCCACCGCTGCTGCTGCTGTGCGGGGCCCGACATTCGCTCCGGCCCTCCGTCACGCCACACTTAGCATCTTTCCCACAACCGTCGCCGACACAAAACGTCACGTACCTTTTTTCCAGAGATGCTGCCGGACCCGCGGAGTTACTCCAGTTTTTTGTGTCTATCTTCGGTATAAACCAAGTTGCCAAGCGAGGCAAAATGACTCGCCGTTTAGGTTGCCCGGCGGCACTTTGAGTAGTCATTGGCACCCGGGCAACCGTGAATTTTGAGCCCTGCCTAAGGTTTGGCTGATGTCTCAAACAGTTTTATTCTTGTTTCTCAGTCTCGTAATGGCTCCTTTGATTTTCATTGGCACAACTTTGGTCCTCATGCTGATAAACCGCAATAAAAGTTTCCAAAGGTGATGGAAAGACTGGTGGAAAGACTAGGTGCTGAGAGCTCTCTTATACCTGCATTAAGGAGTCATTTTAACACACCTGAGCAATTACAAGTACCCGCAAAGCCATGTGTACCAAACATTATGGTCCCCTGAAATGGGGGAGACTATGTATAAACACAGCTGTAATTTCTACATGGTGAAACCAAAATGTATAAAAATGGTCTTTAATAAACTCTGACAATGTGCACTTTAACCACACGTGATTTTTTTTCTATTACAAATCTCAAAGTATGGACTACAGAGGCAAATAAATAAATGATGGGTCTTTGTCCCAAACAATATGGAGGGCACTATAAGGAACTGCAGGTGCCGGTTTACAAAATAAGACACACTTTGAGGGAATAACTCATTCATAACTTTATTCAGGACATCTTGTACAGCTCATGTTTGAGTTTAATTTTAAATTTGAAAATTATGACCTGTTTCCAACTCTATTATGAAACCACTTTTGATGTTTTCCAATGTTTTTTTTCCCGTCTTCAGATCTTGCAGTCTCTTTCAGCCCCAACCAAAAACCTGGAAGCTAATCAAAACCAGCAAGGCCCTGAAGTTCGACATCCCAACACTGTTGTCTTCACACAGGTCAAGCAGTTAACTCCTGAAGCACAGCAGCTCTTGCAGCAGCAGTCGCAACAGCAGCAGCACCAGTTGCTCCAGCTCCAGCAGCAACATCTAATGCAGCTTCAACAGCAGCAACAGCAACAGCAGCAACAGCAACAGCAGCAGCAACAGCAGCAACAGCAGCAACAGCAGCAACAGCAGCAACAGCAGCAACAGCAACAGCAGCAGCAGCAGCAGCAGCAACAGCAGCAACAGCAGCAACAGCAGAAACCCCACCCGCAGCTTCACCAGCATCCGTTCCAGCAGCAGCAGCAGCAGCAGCAGCATACCTTCTCACAGCAGCATCTGCAACACCAACTGCAGCAGCAACTGCAGCAGCAACAGATTCAGCGATTACAGCAGCAGCAGCAGCAGCAACTCCAGCAACAACATCAACTTCAGCAACTGCAGCAACAGCAGCAGCAGCAGCAACAATATCATCAGCACCACCAGCAGCAGCAGCAGCAGCAACAACAACAGCGTCCCCTTCCACAGCAACAGCTGCAAATCTTTGGACATGACCCCAGTTTGGAAAGTAAGTAGCTGGAGATGAAATGTATTTACTTCATCTAACACTATATAATAAACATTGCTCCAGCAACCCTTCAAGGCGAGGCAGAGGTTAACATGCTCATGCCTCCTCCAATCTCATCTACTGTATTCAATGCTCCTGATGTGGCCTCCTCTACATCAGCGACACCAAGCATAGACTAGGTGATAACGGGCTCATGCTGCCAAAGTCGGCTAGATCTGCCAGCTGCCAACCATTTGAACTTCCCATTCCCATATCAACCTTTCTGCCCTGGACCACCGCCATTGCTATAGTGAGACCACACACAAACGGAAGGAATAGCACCTCATGTTTTGCTTGAGTAGGTTACAGCCCAATGATAAGGACACTGAATTCTCAAAACTTAGGTAGCTATCCAACAAACCCCCTCTTTATTTCCACTATCCCCTCTCTTCCCTGTGACCCTCCTAGATGCGGCCCCATCCTATCCTGCCCTGTACTCTACCACGGCCCCTCCTTTCCACATCCCTCCATCCCCTTTCAACAATATCACTTTCTCTTGACACAATTGTCGCATCTTCTCACCATATGTCATAGCCTTTTATCTCTTTTTCATCTCTGGCCTTTGTCCACCCATCTGTCAATCACCCCCCCCCCCCCCCCCCCCCCCCCTCTTCATCTGTATCCATCTATGACTTGCCTGGCTTTGTCCTAGCCCCATCTCTCCCATCTTTTTGAAGTCAGTCAGTCTGAAGAAGGGTCCCAACGTGAAATATTCTCTAGAGAATCTGCCTGACTCCCTGAGTTACTCCAGGTCTTTTTTTTCTTTTTTTCTCTATTGTTCTCTATATTTGTTTTTAAGGGCATAAAAAACAAGATCAGGAATAAGTAATACTTAAAGAACCAAGGACTACTGATGCTGGTTTACAAAAAAAGACACACAGTGCTTGACAGGCTTGCTCTGCTACTCAACAACTTATTTTCTTCAGCTCCATCTTTTCTTCCTTGCTATTTTTTGTTAAATAAATCTGCCTGTCTCGTGAGTCATCCTGCACTGCCCTCTGTAATAAAGTTTCCAAAAGTTCATAAACTTTGAGAGAAGAAACAGTTCCCTATATCTGCTTTATTCTGAAATTGTGCCCCCTTTGTAGCAATGTTACAAAATTTTGAGATTTTAAAAATCAAGTCTGTAATTTATCCCATCAGATAAAGCATAAAAATAAGTTTAATTTGACACCTAATTCACTTTCATATCTCAAGTATTTAAAAAGTTATGGCCATTTTCATACTGGGAAATTAGCATCTTGTTCCCTATTGATTTTCTATGGACATAACAAAAAAGCTGTGATCGTGAACAGTCAAAAGCCCATAACTTTCTTAAAAATTAAGAGAACTGAATGAAATTTTCAGTTATCATAGATTGAAGCATTCTGAAACAAATATAAAATAATCTTACTTGGATGACCTGAAATTAAAGCATATAATTAGTTAGTTACCTAATTGTAGCTAATTTCAGACTTCAATTACTAGATCTAAACATCTATCCATTTCTTAATAAATGATTAACATTTTTAAATAGCCTAAATGTCCAAATAATATTCACAAATAATTCACAATAAAACATGATTTTTAAATCTCATTTACATTAATTTATAGGCCAAATGGAAGGAATTTAGTGTTTAATTGCTGTAAATAAATGCCCATTTAAATCAGCTTTCCAGTGGGTCCCTGTGGAACGCGCTGGTTTAGAACGTTCACATTGCGGTAGATTTGTGCCCCAAATGCCGAGAAAAATACTGCGCGATATAATGGGCCCAAATTGAGCTGCTCGCAATATTAAACTTAGTATAAAGGGATCTTTAGAAGCCCTTTTAAATGTAAAAATATACAACCTAACTTCTGCTATTTGCTTTATGAGACCCTGCGGTTGCTGGCGCTCGCGGGTTTAGAGATTGATTTTTAAACTACTATAACTATTATTCAAGGCCTTTAAACCTAATAATAGCTTTTGCGACTGGGCCTTCCAGCGATTTTTCGTTAATAATTAACTAGGCTGAACATTTTCGATTGGAACAGCTTAGAGAAAATCGCGTTTTAAACCCGCCCCCTCTAAACGGTGCCAAAATCGCGCACACGGGCAGCAGCAGATCTTCAACGACGCTTCAGGTAGGCTTTGCAACATACCTACCCTTTGTTTTAAAATCACCCTCCAGGAAAATTTAACATCTTGTTAAGCTTTCTCAGAATTATTTTTCAAAAAAATTATTTCTTCCAAATTCCAGCCTGCTATGATGTCCCTTATAAAATGTTATCTGGAACAGAAATTTATCGCTATATTTGTTGGGATATGTGATCACTTTTCCCCTCTATGCTTTGATTGTATGTCAACGCTTCACATTTAATTTTGTCACAGTGACATTGCCTTCTCCAGTCATGAGGAGGCAATGTGGTATAACTACATGAAGCTGTCATACTCCCACTGCCATCATGCAAATCAAAAGAATTAATTTGTACCAAAGTCTAAAATAATTTTTCTGGACTCAAATTTTCACTAGAAATACCAGTCTACGCATATTTTCCAGTACTCCCAAATCTTCTTCCTGTCACATTCACTTTTGTGTCACTCCTGTCTATGCTGAACACGGTTTCCTTTCTTGATTCCTGCTCTTTTGGAATGTTTTTCTGGCGATATGTGTTACTTTGTTCTCACCAACACCTACATCCTTTAATAAACTTTATCTTCCACATCTCTCCGAAGCTTAAACATCTCTACTTTAAGCAACACATCAGAGATGTTCTATTTTAATTGCTCATCAATCTCTGTATCTTGTATTCAATTAATTTTGTTGTTCTTGAGATCACTTAGCTTTAAGTGTTATTTGATTTGTTAAGTATACAGACCTTTAAATGTAGTTGAAGATATCTGATTTGTGAAAAGTCAATTACACATTTGATACAAAAAAGCTCATTGGTTATATAAAACCTAATTTAACAAAGAAGCAATTATATTCTGACAATATATTCATGGTTCATCGTGCAAATGTTCCTAATCGTTCCTTAAGTGGTGAAGAACCCGTTTATTTTCATTGCCACTTTTACTGTGGGCAATTTGTGTATTTTAATCTTGAGTGCAGCATTTCGCCCGGTGTGTTTTTGTATAAAGTGACAGCTCAAAGTTAATATTCTACCACAGCAGGTCGAGCCACTGCCTGTCATGATTTCCAAACATGCCAAGGATTACTCATGGTTAATTAAATGTTCTTACTAAACTCTTTGTCTTGCACAACCCCTCAAAGAATCTTGAAAAGGCCTCGGAGAGGGTGATAGGGCAAAAGATAGAAAATGCTTGTATCTTCAAAGAGAAGGTCAGGTTGCGATTTATGTCAATATGGGGCAGAAGCAGGTGCAAATTTAACAGGTGCACTTGGCTACAGGTATTCTCTTCCTGCCAAACTCTAGGCTCGTGTGTTCATCCTTTGGGGAAATTGAATCATCATTGTTCATTATGATTTGCGAAATATGGCAGGTTAAAAGTATTTTTCCTATCAGTGCAGCTTCGACGGTAATTTGAAACTGCAGTAACTGATGGACCAACCAGTAAGTTATTGCCTTGAGTTAGATACATAGTGGTACAAAGATTGCTTGGAAAATGAACATGGATCAATCACTTGGGCCAAATGGCATTTATATACAGCTTCAAGTTGAGTTTTTTATAAAGGCATCTATTATTTGTTTTAATCTGCAGCTTGCAAATAATTTTCCTTTCAGAAGTAAAACTGCATTAAGTCCAGGTAGCTTTAGTGTGGATTTCATTTGGATTCTTGTGTTAGGTAATTGTGACACATTAAATAACCTGTACAAATTGATCAATTTGTATTTCACTTTGACATTGTGGCAGGATGGGACTTGTTAATGCATTTGAAGGTCACTTGCTTGCTTTATTATTGTAACTTAAATATCAGCACTCTTTAACTGTGATGAAATTAGCAATTGTTTCCAAGCGAGCAGGATTCAAATGAATATAGTCATCCTGACAGAACTGAGTGAAGAAATGGAAATAGTTTAGGAAAGCTGATAAATTCGTCCACACGCTAAAGCGCTAATTTAATTTTATCTTGAATTTTTTAGCTTTTTCCCCCTAAAATAACTATCTCACAATGTGGAAAGGTAAATTAGAATAATCTCACTATTATGGGTTCATTTCAGCCACTATAGTGTCACTGACAAGGAAAAAGCGTACCTTGTGCTCCTTCCCCAAGAGACTCTGATGTAGTCAGAAGGGAAGGCAATCCGAATGGACAGACCTAACACTGATCCCACCAATCGCAAAGGCCCACTGCCTAGAACTGAGAGTGCCATCTTGACTGGGTCCAGGAACCATTTCTCAAGGTGCTCCTTTGACCTTGCCTCCTCTGAATGCCCAAAGATCAGAATGTATAAATGAATGAATGAATGATACTTTATTATTAAATGTGACATGTCACAGTGAAATTCTTTGTTTAGCATACCATAGACAAAGTATGCAAAGAGTCTCTTCGTAAAGGACACCGTCAAAGTTACAAAGTGCTCAATGCCTTCCCAACGTCCCTCTTCGTTCTCGAGTACTCAAGAGAAACTGCAATGGTTCCATCCAAGCACGAATGGGGCATGGATCATCCAGGCTGCAGAAACTGGTTTGGTTATTTTTGTTACTTGTGATAGAATGAAAAACTATCCAGGCAAAACATACTACACATGTGTACATTAAGTGGTGAAAAAGATAAATTAAGCAGTGGAGAATATAGTGTTACAGATATAGAGAAAGTGCAGGTTAAACAAAACATTTAGTGACGCAACGAGGTAGCATCTGAGTTTCCTCCACCGCATCCAAGTTTCATGTAGCTAGGAGGTTTTGTGAATCGTTTTAAGAATTTTTGCACACTGCAGACCTATGCAACATTTTCCACCCAGGTCCACAGTGGAAAATGGCTATTCTCTTGTATAGATGGCACTGGGCGTCTTAAAAACTCCACTCTGTATCTCTAAACTAAACTAAACTGTTCAAGTGTCTTATAAACGTTTTTATTGTATCTATCTCAACTACTTCCTCTTCAAAGTAACAGTTGAAGTTCTGACTGTAGGGTTAAGGGGAGAAATACTGGGAAATTGAATTATTCTGGAGCTTTTTTTTAACCTGATGTCATGATCGTATGTTAAAGAGTTTTTATAGTTAAGCCAAAAGTCACACCCATCTCCTTTTGTTAAAGAAAAATGAAAAATTGAGATATTGGAAACCCTCATCGGGCCAGGCCACAACTATGGGAAGAGAAACAGAGTTAATATTACAGATTGTAGCCCACCAAGTTCCTCTTCCTTTTTAATATATCCGGTCTTGAACAAGGGAATTGAAAACATGCTTGATTGATCTGAATTCCCATTCCATAAATGTCCTGAGGAAAGATGAAGACAGATCAAAAATGAAATTATCACTTGCTGAAGAATTACTTTGTGAGTTGGAATAAGCAAAACCTATTCACAATTGGATAACTTCAATGTTACCACTCTAATTATCTTAGGTGCTCAATTTAGTCATATTCCAAAGTATTTACAAAATGTGAAAAACATTGTGCAAGTAAAATTTCACTTCTGGTCACTTCATTAATTTATCTTGTTTTCTTTTCAGTCCCAGAAGAGTCCTTTTTAATGGGATGTGTTTTTGCAATTGCTGACTACCCTGAGCAGATGTCCGATAAACAGCTGCTGGCGACTTGGAAAAAGGTAACATTGAACAAATTGCTGGGTTAATCCTAAATCCCTCTGAAATAACTGCACCCTCTTGATCACCCTTAAATATACTCACTAAATCACTGGAAACTGTAACTCCACCTCCGTCGTACTGTTTGCATACCTGTTGTGCTGCTGCAAGTAAGAATTTCATAGTTCCATTTCAGGGCGTATGAGAATAAAACATTTTTGACTCTTCAGTAAGCTCTGGATTTCGCACCTTAAATCTTTATTGTCTGCCCATTTCCTCCTTCATGCAGCATGCATATTGGTTGCCATGTTTGCTAAATCAGAATACGCTTTAAACCCGCTGTACTATTCAGTGACTGCTCTGAGAGATTGAAATATGCATTGCAAAAATGCACACTTATTTTTTAAATTGCTTTTCACTAAGGTGCAACATTGGGTTGTTCTATTTGGCTACCTTACACAGTATTTCTGGGTGACACAGTGGTGCAGCACATAATATATTTGAGCAGCACAGTGCTAGAGTTGCTGCCTTACAGCCAGAGACCCGGATTCGATCCTGACTACGGGTGCTGCCTGTACAATATCTCCATGACTGCGTGGGCTTTCTCTGGGTATGCTGGTTTTCTCCCATATTCCAAAGATGTATAAGTTGGTAGGTTAATTGGCTTCAGTAAAATTGTAAATTTGCCCTCGTGCATGGGATGCTGTCTGAATGGGTGATCGCTGGTCAGCATGAACTTGGTGGGCCGAAGCACCTTTTTCCACGCTGTATCTCAAAACTAAACTAAAAAATCTTCTTGTGTGACTTGGCATTGATTCACTAATAGCTGCAGCAAAGTGCTTTCAGTCATTATAATAATGCTGAAGTGTTGTCTAAGTGGAAAGGCTTGTCGGAGAATCCATTGCAGATCTACTGAGAAATAAGTTGGTGGATGGGAACACAGTGCTGGAGTAACTCAGTGGGTCAGGTAGCATCCCTGGATTACATGGAAAGATGACATTTTGAGTCGACTGAAACATTATCTATCCATGTTTCCCAAGGATGCTGCCTGACCTGCTGAGTTACTCCAGCACTTTTTGTGTATTAACAAGCAGTTCTTTGTTTCTGCAAGAGGGTGTATGGGACTGATCTGAGTTTCTCTACCAGGAACCAGAATTTGTTGGCCTCCCTGTTTTATAATAAGTGAGTTGGAGGAACTTGTTATAGCTTAGCTAAATTATTACGGATTAATACTTCTGCACCTCCGTAAGTATATCTGGGATTGGTAGGTTTTAATAAGAAATAAAATTTGTACATGAGCATATAGTATAAGGTCATATTCTCCACAATTCAAAAGAAGAGCTGAATAAATATGGTATAATCATACAATGGTGATAACGTAATTGGAAATATCTATTGGGAAAGACGTAATACAATGGAGCTGTATTGCCTGGAAAAGCAAATAAAGGCACATTTCATCAAGGTCTGTATGATTAAGTGGTTTGATAGGCCAGAGCAGTGTAACATTAAAATCCAGAAAATTAACTCATAAAATCTTTATCCACTAATCTTATTCACTAAGTGAAACTCAAATCATCATTTGGTAGAGGTGAATAGTATAAGGGTACTTGGAAATGGTTGCAACCTCATGATGAAAAAGTAACTAGAAATATTTGCAGATAGGGTTGGATAAAAAAATTAGAGAGTCATGGTAAAGTACATTATGGAAACTGGCCCTTTTGGGTCACTGGGTCTGCACTGATGATTATCTGTTCATTTCGATCAATCTTGCATTAGCCCCACCTTCTCATTCTCTGCCAGTTTCTGCTACTTGGAGGCAAATTGTAGACAATTTATCAGTTAACCTACAATCTTAGCATGTCTAGGATGTGAGGGGCATTGGAGCATCCAGTGCTAGCGCATACTGTCAGGGAGAATGTTCAAACCACCTAATAGCAGCTGAGGTCAGGATAAAATGTGGGGCACTGGTGCTGTGAAGCGGTAGCTTTATTAACTATGCTACTGTGTTGCACTGCAAGCAGGCAGGTGGAGCTCTAACAAAAACACCGGCAATATGCTATGAATTCTAATTAATTCCAGGAAATACCCCATAATGCACTGAAGTTTAACGCTAACATTTAGTATTAAATTGGAGTGGATTTTTCTGTAATCTGGGGAGCTAGTATCCTGCAAGCCATGGCCAGACTAACCATGAAGCTCGGCTCGACCACCGAGGACGGAGGACCCGCCAGAAGGGCCACGATCGCCTGCCGCGAGCGGAGGACTAGCCCAGAAGGTTCAGCTCGCTTGCTGCGGACCGAAGACCCGTGCTGCAGACGGAGGAGCAGCCCAGAAGGTTCAGCTCATCCACGGAAAGAATGTTGCTAATATATTAAAAAGCATTTTTAAGTATTGTGGATCTGAAGTTACTGGTATTAATGATAAGGGGATATTGTTTAAAACAAGGGGAAAACAATTTACCACTATTTACAGTACCCTCCACAATGTTTGGGACAAAGACCCGTCATTTATTTATTTGCCTCTGTACTCCACAATTTCAGATTTGTAATAGAAAATAAATCACATATGGTTAAAGTGCACATTGTCAGATTTTATTAAAGGGTATTTTTATACATTTTGATTTGACCATGTTGAAATGACAGCTGTGTTTATACATAGTCTCCCCATTTCAGGGCACCATAATGTTTGGGACACAAAGCTTCACAGGCGTTTGTAATTGCTCAGGTGTGTTTAATTGCCTCCTTCATGCAGGTATAAGAGAGCTCTGAGCACATAGTCTTTTCCCCCATCACCTTTGGAAACTTTTATTGCTGTTTATCAACATGAGGATCAAAGTTGTGCCATTGAGTCAAAGAAGCCATTATGAGACTGAGAAACAAGAATAAAAGAGACATCGGCCAAACCTTAGGCTTACCAAAAGCAGTCAGGTGTGCATTTGTAAATGACCACTGTCCGCAGAAGTCTTCATGAACAGAAATGCTGAGGGTACACTGCAAGATGCAAACCACTGGTTAGCCGCAAAAATAGGGTGGCCATGTTACAGTTTGCCAAGAAGTATTTGAAAGAGCAACCACAGTTCTGGAATAAGGTTTTGTGGACAGATGAGATGAAGATTAACTTATATCAGAGTGATGGCAAGAGCAAAGTATGGAGGAGAGAAGGAACTGCCCAAGATCCAAAGCATACCATCTCATCTCTGAAACACGGTGGTGGGGGTGTTATGGCCTGGGCATGTATGGCTGCTGAAGATGCTGGCTCTCTTATCTTCATTGATGATACAACTGCTGATGGCAGTAGCATAATGAATTCTGAAGTGTATAGACACATCCTATCTGCTCAAGTTCAAACAATGTCTCAAAACTCATTGGTCAGTGGTTCATTCTACAGCAAGACAATGATCCTAAACATACTGCTAAAGTAACAAAGGAGTTTTTCAAAGCTAAAAAATAGTAAATTCTTGAGTGGCCAAGTCAATCAACTGATCTGAACCCAATTGAGCATGCCTTTTATATGCTGAAGAGAAAACTGAAGGGGACTAGACCCCAAAACAAGCATAAGCTAAAGATGGCTGCAATACAGGCCTGGCAGAACATCACCGGAGAAGACACCCAGCAACTGGTGATGTCCATGAATTGCAGACTTCAAGCAGTCAATGTATGCAAAGAATATGCAACAAAATACTAAACATGATTGCTTTCATTTACATGACACTGCTGTGTCCCAAACATTATGGTGCCCTGAAATGGGAGGACTATGTATAAACACTGCTGTAATTTCTACATAGTGAAACCAAAATGTATAAAAATGGCCTTTATTAAAATCTGACAACGTGCACTTTAACCACATGTGATTTTTTTTCTATTACAAATCTCAAATTGTGTAGTACATAGGCATATAAATAAATAATGGGTCTTTTTCCCAAACATTATTGAGGGCACTGTATGTAGTGTCGTTCACGGAAGGAGGTCACAGCACTCTGCCCATTATTGTATGTTATTTAACGTGCAGTTCTGATTTAAGGCCCTACAAGCTTCTGCAAGCAACAATGCAATCACGATGAGATAATTGACTTTAGTAAAGTAACTTAAAGAAAGGAAGTAATGGTCCAAATATTGGAAGTGTTGCCCTTGCTGCTCTTTTCAAATAGTACGATGGGTTATTTCAGCTTAAAACACTCATCTGTAGGGCAGCAACCTCCTGTCCTACCTCCCCATCTGTGTGGGAGTCGCTTGGCATTGCACTGGGGCACACCAGCATCGATTATATGCTCATAAGGACGACAGATGGCACAATGGGCTAAGTGTTCGGCTGGCAACCTGAAGGTGGCCAGTTCGAATCCTGCTTGGAGTGTGTACTGTCGTTGTGTCCTTGGGCAAGACACTTCACCTACCTTTGCCTGGGACTAGAGACGGAAATTAGCTACTGATTGGCTACAATCTCGCATATTTACATGCAAATGTTCATTAATATGCACTGTCCCTATAAACAAATTATTATTATTATTATTATTATTATTATTATTATTATTATTATTATATCTCTGGAGTGAGACACAAATCCACAATGTTTGGAGATGAAAAAACCCGCAAAGTGTTGGAGTAACTCAACGGGTCAGGGCTTCTCTGGAGAGCATGGATATGTAACGTTTTCTGTCCATGTTCTCCAGAGATGCTGCTTAACTGCTGAGTTACTTCAATGTTTTGTTTGTAAACCTGCCTTATGGTGATGGGAGAGGTACCAAATGAACTGCTGAAAGATTGGTATTGCTGATGGAGTTTCGAGGTCAAAGCCCACAGTCTCTTTTGAGAAATGTAGTGAATGTTTTTTTAAATAAAGAATGTGAAATGAACCTACAGATTTATTCAGAACTCTTTCTAATCTTGCATGCAGGACTACATCACACAGCTGGAAGGTTTCTGGTTGAATTTTGCTGCAGAAATAATTTGTCTGGATTGCTATATGAATATTATATGTACTTCCGAGGTGTGAGAAGGTGTCATTGGGTCTTGAGTCATTTAAATGCATTATGGAAATTCATTATACATCAGTTCCTGATGTGAATCCTTACAAGAAATGCAGATTTAATATGAAACTCTGAAAGGAAAAGGGTAGTAAATTAATATTATTGTTTGTAGATACGTAATATTTTGGTTGTAATATTGTTTTAACTTACACAAACCCCATCGTCAGAAGTAATTAGAAGAGCTTGGGAAGATGAGCTTGGCCTAAAAATTTTAAAAGACAGATGGAAGGAAAACCTATATATACACAACTGTTCTCTTAACGTTAGGCATTCGTTAATTCAATTTAAAATACTGCACAGACTCTATTATTCAAAGTCTAAACTGAATAAGATCTTTCCAAATGTATCTCCTATTTGTGATAATTGTCTCCTTCAGGAAGCAACTATAACCCATTCCTTTGCCTCTTGTATAAAGTTACATAATTTCTGGAGAGGAATTTTTGAAATGTTTTCTAAAACACTAAAAATAAAATTGGATCCCGACATGGAACTGATCACTCTAGATACATCAGAAGCCTGTTCAAAGACATTTCCTTAATTATGGCCTGATAATGGCAAAAAAAACCGAATACTTAAATTTTGGAAACATACATCAGTCCCTACTCTTAAGATGTGGATTATAAACATGTCCGAGACACCACATCTTGAAAATATTAGACTTGCCTTGGCAGAAAAACCAGATCATTTTTCCAAGACATGAACACCCTTCACTGATTTCTTATAAGGATAGTATGGCGCAAAACAACTTTGGATTTAAATCTAACTATGGGGTGGGTGAGGTGGGTGGGGAGGGATGAGAGTCAGGTATACCACCACTTTTCTTTCTCTTTTTCTTTATGTCCTTTTATTTTTTTTCTATTCCTCTCTTCTTTCTTTCTTTTATTCACTCTTTGGCTACACTACTTTGGTAGTCTTGGGGTCCTATCTTTGCACATCTCACTCTTTCTCTTTCTTGTTTTTTCTCCTTTCTTTTCTTTAATTCAAAGCTAAAAAGTTAAAATTGAATGTACAATAACTATAATTTTATATGCCGTTGGTTCTACTCTTGTACATTTGCTTCTAATAAACAAACAAATAAATAAATAATTAATATATATATATAATTAAAATATATATTTTTAACGGGTCAGCAGCAAGTCACAGCAGCGGCTGTATTTCCTGAGGTCTCTGCGGAGAGCAAACGTTTCACAGCCTTCTACTGGTGCGCCGTGGAAAGTATCCTCTCCTATGGCATCCTGGTGTGGTTTGCTAGCTGCACCGTGGCTGAGAGGAGGGCGCTGCACAGAGCATCACAAACGCTCAACTGCCCTCCCTGGATGACATACAGGGCCCGATGCTTGCGCTGGGCCACAAACATCAAGCAAGACACATCCCACCCTGCCAACCACCTTTTCACTCTGCTACCCTCTGGGAGGCGATACAGGTCTCTGAAGGCTCGCACTGGTAGACTAAAAAATAGTTTCTACCCATGTGCGATAAAAGAACTTAACTCTAACATAGAACACAATATAATTCGGGGTGCAAAATAATGCGCAATATTCTTTTAAATTATTTTTAATACCTATTTATTATTTTCTTTACTGATCTTGTGTATATGTGAGTTGTGTTTTGTTCTTTTTAAATCTTTTATCCTGTGTCAAAGGAGATGCAATGGAATTTCGTTGCACAGTTGTGCAATGACAATAAACGTATTCTATTCTATATATTGTTTTAACTGAGTGTATTCTTATTCAGATTATCCAGGTACATGGTGGGATTGTGGATCCCACTCTGACTAGTCGGTGCACTCACCTTTTGTGTGAAAGTCAAGTCAGCAATATGTATGCCCAGGTAAGCATGTCAATTTAATTACCTTTTCTCCCTGCCTTATGTATATATGTTTTAATGGTTTGTTAATTGTTTTTGGAGAGATTGATCTCACTACAGATGTTTTGAGTAGTTAGATTGATGAGAATGTAGAGAGCTGGTGTTAATGCACCTCTCCTCAATGACACTATACAGTTTGTTTAATTTTAAGCTTATTTTTAAGCAACAATTTGCGATCCCGTGGGAGCGCTGGTATGGGTTCTTGGGGTGGCAGCTCAGTCCCTCAAGCCTGATCTGCTGGCAGATCACTCATGGCTGGTGGGCTGGCAGTTGACTCATGGCTATTCCTTGAAATTCCATTTCAAGCAGGGTGCAAGGCCACCAAATTCAAATCCATTTTCCTACCATTTCAAGCAGGGTGCAAGTCCACCAAATTCAAGTGCAGTTTCCAACCACTTCAAGCAGGGTGCAAGGCCACCAAATTCAAGTGCAGTTTCCAACCACTTCAAGCAGGGTACAAGGCCACCAAATTCAAGTGCAGTTTCATACCACTTCAAGCAGGATGCAAGGCCTCCCCATCATGCAGAGACTGAGCCACACCCACACTTCCGGGTTTTATAACCCCTCCCCCTCCCACCGGAAAAGGTGTGGCCTTCATGGCGTGATTGACAGGAGAGAGATTCTCAACATTTTTTAAACACTAATAACACTTATTTTTCATTGATGGGAAGAATTCTCTGCACCTGCTGAGCAGAGGGGGACTGAGTAAGATGGCCAAAAATCACAGCCGTAAGTGATAGCTTTTTATCTAAAATCAATATACAGTGCAAACAGGAAGTTAGTGCATTTGCAGTAGTGCCTTTTAACTTCAAGCCAATGCACCCAAACCGCCTTTTGCAATAAGTAGTGCCTTTCAACTTCAAGCCAAAGCGCCAAAACCACCATTTGCAGTAAGTAGTGCCTTTCAACTTCAAGCCCAAGCACCCAAGCCACCATTTACAGTAAGTAGTGCCTTTCAACTTCAAGCCAAAGCACCCAAGCCCCCATTTGCAGTAAGTAGTGCCTTTCAACTTCAAGCCAAAGCATCCAAGCCACCATTTGCAGTAAGTAGTGCCTTTCAACTTCAAGCCAAAGCACCCAAGCCGCATTTGCAGTAAGTAGTGACTCTCAACTTCAAGCCAAAGCACCCAAAGCCGCCATTTGCAGTAAGTAGTGCCTCTCAACTTCAAGCCAAAGCACCCAAGCCACCATTTGCAGTAAGTAGTGCCTTTTAACTTCAAGCCAAAGCACCCAAACAACCATTTGCAGGCAGTGCCTTTTTACTTCAAACAAACCATATTTTCATTTTCAAACCACATTATGGGGACTCACGGTTGAGTAGACATTCAGAGCTCAGAGAGACATGACCCTTTGGCTTCATCCATCTTGCAGAGACTGAGTGAGGCACACCACTTCCTGGTTTTATAGTCTCTCCCCCTCCCTCCAGCAGGGGCAGCAGAGAGAATGGTGATTTTTTAAAAAACATGAATATCTCTCTGATTTGTCATCGGTGGGAAAAATCCTCCGGTCCAGGAAGGCGGAGGGGGGCTCGGAGCGAGTTGGCCAAAAATGATGGCCGTAGGTGGCGGCGTTCTCTCGGAAATCGCAGCACAGTGGGCCAAAAGCGGTCAAGATCAGACTTTTAGTAATATAAATAGTTATACCACACCCCTCTCTTCGTATATCCTTTGCATGGCTAATGAAGGCAAGTATCCCATATGCCTTCCTAACCAACGTGTTTGCTTGTGCTACTGCCTTCATGAATCTTTTGAACTTGTTCTGAAAGGCCCTTCTGCTCCATCTTGGGATCCTACCATTCATTGGGTATGTCTTGGCTGATCAATCCTCCCAAATTACATTACCTCACATTTTTCAGGATTAAATTCTGTCCATCGTATCGACTCGTCGATATAATTTCGAGGTAGAAGACTATCCTACTCACAATTAACAATACCATCCATTTTCATGACATCTGCAATCTTATTAATCATACTCTTACATTCACATCCATGTCATTAAAGTCCATAACAAACAAAAGGGCCCAATGCTGATAACAGGCTTCCATTTGCAGAACAACCATTGACCGTCACCCTCTTGCTTTCTCTCACCAGCAACAAGAAGAATGTCATTAAGATAGAAAAGGGTGCAGAAAAGATTTAGAAGAATGTTACCTGGACTTGAGGGCTTGAGTGATAGGGAGAGGCTGGATTAACTGGGACTTATTTCTTGATCCTTATGGCGGTGTATAAAATCATGAGGGGTGTATATAAGATGGATGGTCGCAGTCTTTTTCACAGGAAGTCAACAACTAGAGTTCACAAATTTAAGGTGAGAGCGGAAAGATTTCATTGGGACCTGACAAGCAGATTTTTCACAGGTTGATGGTTGGGTGTAGTGAGCTGCCAGATGAATGTGTAGAAGCGGATATAATTACAACATTTAGACAAGTACATGGATGGTAAACATTCACAGAGATATGAACCAAAACACAGGAATGTGGGACGGTATATCTTGGGCAAGTTGGGCCGAAGGGCTATTCCAGGACTGTATAAAAACTCTGGCACTATGACTCTTGAATTCAGTACTGGCTAACCTACTGCAAGATACAAAGTAGATCAGCACTTTCCTGGAAGTAATATCCTCTTTGGGACTGAGGATCTGTTAAGCAAAGCATTTGGTTCATCCGCGGTGTTCATCATGTAACCTCATGTAGTTTTCCAGCAACGGTAATTACATTGTGCTCCCCTGGTTGCTTGTGGATGAGAATTTAGTAGCACTCTTGCTGCACTCCCCACATGGCTGTGATCCTGTGTATCAGAGCATTGGAACAGATTGCTGACCAATCCTTGCTCTCTCTGAACAGCTTCTGTGCCCTGAAATATGTACGCATAACTATTGGTGACCCTTAAAGGATTCTTGATGATAGACTGGGCAACATAAACGGGGCAGAAAAGTGAACAGCAAATATAAAGGTTATATGAGGAATGCAGGAATAGAGTATATTCCAAACTGTAGATGAAGTGAAATTATCCATTTCGGAGTGGTTAGAGCAGATGAACGCAAGTGAGGCATGGATGTTAGCTGAGTAAAATGGTGTTATGACGCAAGTATACTAAACAAGTGATAGGAACCAGCAAGTGGTGGAATGTGAACCAAACAAAATAAACAGCTGGAGGAACTTGGTATGTCGAGCAGCATCTGCGGGGGGAGGGGGCATTTGGGGAGGGGGCATTTGGGGCGGGAAGATTTCCTGATACGGGGTTTTGACCTGAAACATCAATAATCAATTTTTTCCTGCAGAAGCTGCTCATCCTGCTGAGTTCTTCCTGAGTTCTCTGCAAACAGGCGATTTAGTTTTGTTGAACTGTTTGGAAATATTTGGAAGCTAGGAAAGACGAACCTGCAGAAAAAAGTGGTGAATATTGTCAAATCGGTAACAGTGAATTGGCATAATCAATTGGTATGGTTTGTGAATGATGAAAGCCAGAACAGACAGTAAAGTTCCCAATGTCATTACAATGCCCATTATGGCAAATGGAAGAGCTTATCATATTGACTTGCTTCATCAGAATGACCCAGTCTTTTCTCCGTGGACAGATGGGAGAACGGGTAAATCAGGCATTCCATATTAAAACTCTGCAGGGAGTACTTTCCTTTGAAGGTGGTAGCTTTCCATATGTTGCATAAGAGTACATAAGAAAAGGTGCAGATTGTTCAATGTATTGAGTGCTCTACCACACAGTAAGTTCATTGCTCCTATAATCTTCGTACTCCTTTCTATTTTCCTGTTTGATTCACATTGGCAATGTTCTTACTGAGGTTGCAGGATCAAAATGAACATTGTTTCAAGCAATCTTTAGGTATGAATGACTATCAGTAGACTCACTGCAGTTTTTCTACGTTTGGAACAAATGGCTGTTCGAGATTTGGAAATTCTACTCATTTATTTATTAATGCATTTAACACATTAGAGCAGTATTAGTAGAAGACGCATTTATGATAAGTGCTAAAATTGATTTATATAGGATGTGTTAGGTTAGCAATGTTAATATAAAAGATAATGGTATATTTACGCCAATTATGCAATTGAAGAAAGTAGACATTCAAATCATTATTCAATTGAAATCTATTTTAAAATGGAACATCTTGCTCAACCAACCCGCAGATAGTCATACAGCATGGAAATAGGCCCTTCAACCCAACTCATCCATGCTAGCCAAAATGCCCCATCTAAGCAAGTCCTATTTGTCGTGCTTGACCCATATCTCTGTAACCCTTACCTATCCATGCTCCTCTCCAATTGTCTTTTTAAAACTGTTATACTACCTACCTCTACTACTTTGTCTGGCAGCTCATTCCATCTATCCACCTCTCAGAGTGAAAAAGTTGCCCTTCAGGTTCTTATTAAAGCTGGGAAGAAAGCTGGGAGAGAGGAGAGGCAGGACAAAGCATGGCTGACAATAACGCCTGCCAAGCTTTGTCCTGCCTCTCCTCTCGCCCACCTTTCTTCCCCTCCACGTTCAGTATGAGGAAGGGCCCCAACCTGAAACATCGCCTATCCACGTTCTCCCGAAATACTGCCTGACCCGCTGAGTTACTTCAGCACTTTGGGCCCTTTTGTCAATAAATGGGAATCCAGATATTCCAGGGATGTTTGTAGGGAGATGGTGTCTGCCGATGATGATGCGTTTTGGCAGAAGGCAAACTACAGTGGATCAAAGTTGGCTGCAAGGCTGGAGTTGGTGTGCACTTTGACCAGTCTCTCCAAGGATTTCATGTAGTGAATGTCAAAGCTACTGGAGCACAGTCATTAAGCACCCCTTCTTTGGCACTGGGATGACAGTGGTATTCTCAAAGCAGGTGGGAACTTTTGGTTGGAGTAGGTTTTGGTTGGAGTAGGGAGAGGTTAAAGATGCAGGCAAATACTCCTGCCAGCTGGTACAAGCAGGTACTAAGGACGTGGCTAGGTTCTCCATCCACGCCAGTCGCCTTTCAGCATATTCACTCTCAGGAAGGTTGATCTGGCATCTGCGACTATTACCGTCTACTACAGATGCATCGTTGCGTCAGGTTCTCAGGACGGGTCTTTCTATGTTTTAACTTTTAACACACACCTCTCGCAAAGCTGTTGGGATTGAACAATGAAATGACTGAATTGCCAACAGTAGCCACATCTTGCGAAGGAAGTTCAGTAAGAAGGTTGTAAGAAGTTAAGTGAGAAATTATGTTGGTAGAGGGAAGCAAAGTTGGAAGGGGACTCACAGGGTATAGACCCAAGCAGGGGCCTGCTGCTTCAGTACTGTAGTTGAGTGACACACTTAGAATTGCATGTAGAACGGGGTGCTGACAATGATAAGATATCCTGAAGAGCAGACCACATTGTCTGCTGTGTTTGTCGGATTTCATTACTTTGGGACAGAGGTAACCTTTCTGGAATATAATTAACCTTTTTAGGTTGCTCTCTGGTGGGTGACAGAAAGGATACATCTGATAAAAGATCGGATCTGAAGGTTGACTGCAGCTCATTAATTTTGTGCTGTTGAGGGAATTGGTCATAGGAGTTATATTGACATCTTCAGAATTTGAAGCAGCTGTACACAGTCTATCTACACAATAGACGCATACATTTCCCTCGTCCCGTATATGACCAGCTTTACATTGCATCCCCTCGGATCCTAGTCCCATCAATGCTTTTGCTGTCCTATCCTTGGCATTCCATGCCTTCACAGTTTCTTTTCTTTTCTGAGCATTTGCCCTGAACATCCATCAGCCTAGCCAAACACTTAACATTTAGCATCCCTGTCTCTCATGCTTGAGTGCTGCTTGATGCACAATTCCAATGCCTACTTCCCGTGGCAGTGTTAAATAATGGTGTAAAAGGTGCATGAATGAATGAATGAATACTTTATTGTTACATATGACGTCACAGTGAAATTCTTCGCTTGCAAGGGTATGCAATAGTCGCCACATAAAGGGCAGTTACAAAGTACCCCGCGCCAGGTCCTCCTTTGTTCTCTCCCCTCACGGTGGTCCCCCCCCCCCCCCCCCCCCCCCCCCCCTCAGGCTGGGTCTTCCATTGTTCTTTCCCCTCACTGTGGTTCCCCCATGCCGGGTCCTGCTTTGTTCCTCCCTCCAGCGGCAGTGTCCTCATTCCCACGTGGTCCGTCCTCGTCCGTCGGTCGATCGGCGCCCACATCGACCACTGGGTCTCCTCCTGACGCCTCCGTGGCTCCGACCCATACATGGCGCAGTAGTTTTGGCCAGAGATTCAACAACTTTCCCCAGCACCATTTCCTTTTAAGATTAATGTAACATTATGTTCATTTGCTACAGAACTGGTTCAAGTGCAGGCATTACTGAACTTATAATACTGCATTGTGGAATTAAAATACTTTTTATTTATATTACCTTTGCATTGCACAGGAGTTTGTTTACCACTCCAAATTTGATTTTTTCTAATCTGCTATTGGAAACGTTTCAATGTGCTTGTTTTTTTAAAATAATTACTACTTACACTTCCTTTGTCAATACTGCATCATTTTCATGCTATCATCATCTTTTTGTTGCCAGGCCTTGAGAGAGGGAAAGCGATGCGTCACTGCACACTGGCTGAACACAATCTTGAAGAAGAAGAAAATGGTTCCACCCCACAGAGGATTACATTTTCCTGTAGCTTTCCCACCAGGTGGAAAACCCTGCTCTCAACATGTGAGTAACCAGCCACAGGAATTTCACATTGGGTTTAATGAAATTATTGATTAATGACCAACCAGCAGCATAGTGCACAGTAATGCAGAAGGCTGAAGTATTTGTGGTAAATTTTATTTACAGATTATCCTGCTAGATATTTGTTGAATTTTTAAAAGCAGTGCCAAGAAAGCAGAAATGGAAATCTGACCAATAGCCTCAATAAGTGTTCATTTTCTAGGATTTGGATGTCACTGGCATTTATAGCTCGTCCTTAATTATTCCTAGACAACTCTTTGAGACTTTTATTAAAAAAAATAATCACAAACAGCAATTTGGAATGTTGTGAAATTTGAACTGATCCAAATAAATCTTTTTTTGGCCAGCTTTTATATTACCCATGAGAATACCTGCAAAATATTCCATCCTAAAACTACCAAATCAGGAACTAGGGAAGACTGCCTTATCAAATCAATTCACATTTTTATTCAGTTTTTGTAATGTTTTCATGATGTTTGCTACAGTTGTGCAGAAAGATCAACTCTATGCATTGACTAGAGAATAGAAGTCAAATTCCCAGCTTTATTAGCTACTGTTTCTTATTATGTTATTCTTGTGTTTTGATTAAAACAAATTAAATCCTGTTCCATCTGAAGGTCCATTGGCAATGAAACTTAAAGTCCTGCTGTGATGTGTCTGCACTGTGCAGCCATTGCCTTAAATTGTACTTTGACTCTGGGTTGTCTCTCAATCATGAAGCCCATCAAGTTGAAACTCCTAGGTACACAGAATTGCTGGGGAAACTCAGCGGGTGCCGCAGCATCTATGGAGCGAAGGAAATAGGCGACGTTTTGGGCCGAAACCCTTCTTCAGACTCAAGTTGAAACTCCTTATGCTTTTCATTGGTCACCACCCTAAGTGCTAGACTTGAGTGAATTTGTCATAGAGTCATTCAGTGTGGAAACAGGCCCTTTGTCCCAACTTGCCCACACCAACCAACATGTTCCATCTACACCAGTCTCACTTGCCTGCATTTGGCCCATTTCCCTCTAAACCTGTCCTATCCATGTTCCTGTCTAATTGCTTCTTAAACTTTGCAATAGTACCTGCCTCAACTACCTCCTTTGGCATCTCGCTCCATATACCCACCACCCTATGTCCCTCCCATTCCCAATCTGACCTTTCTGTCCTGGGCCTCCTCCATTGTCAGAGTGAGGCCCAGCACAAATTGGAGGAACAGTACCTGGTAGACGCACAAACGTCATGAATACATGATTTCTTTATTCATGCATTGTAGGTAAGATATACATGCACGTTTAGCACTCTAACATAATAGTCATTGTTGCTGCTGAGAGTTTGTTGCCTCGTGGGCTTGAGCTGAGCTACTGCTGAGGTGGCAGGATGCTCTCATGAAGAGAGCGAGAGAGGGAAGGTCAGCTTTTATATACAAGGCACACCCCTATACCCCGTGACCCTACCCCCGACTGCCGAGGGTTCGCATAACAAGAGTGGCCTAACGACTATGTGCCACTACAGGCCCCCCCCAGAACCGGAGGCAGGAAAACGAGCAAGCTGACAAAATGCGGCAGCCTGACTCGTAAACCTACAGGCAGAAGGGATGGAGCACGCTCACCTTCTACCGGAAGGTGCACACGCATGGTCGAGGGAGGCTCTTGCTGTGGGGTCGGTGGCATCCCGGCTGTGGGTCGGGATGGAGGGGCCTGCGGGCGCAGTCGATGCTCCGGCTGTGGGCGATCACGAGGCATGCCGAGGGGTGCAAGGAGACCAACGAAAAAGCCGCAGGATGGACGAGAGATAGACCAGTCACGCCGACCAGCAGGGGATCGTGCGAAAGACGTCGGCAACAATGCAAATACAACAAGAAACTAAGAGTAATATTAAGCTAAGGCATTACATAGTAAATTGGAATAAAACTACATTGAGCAAACTGCAAAGATACATCAAAGTCCAAAGTGGTCGGATGCCGAAAGTTCTGTGGTTCGAATCAAGCAGGGTAGGACAGGAAACTAAAGTTCGAAACGACCAATGTGCGATGAGCAAAAGCTGTGCGTGAAGGCTGTAGTTACACCATCCGACCAGAGGTGGCGCTGTTGACGGTGGGCAGAGCGTAGAAACATCATCCGGCCGGAAGGTGGCCCTGTTGATCAAAGATCTTATAGCGAAGCAAGATGGGTTACTCTCACGCAAACGTGTAGTACGCTCATGGGCGGATTCATGGGTGATTATATGACTCATTTTAGCAACCAGCTCCCGCCATCTTGCTCCGCCATCCTGCTATAAGATCTTTGCTGTTGATGGCGGTGAGTCCGCAGTGATGGCATCCGGCCGGTAGGTGACGCTGTTGACGGCGAACACGGAAGGTCGAGCATCGCTTCCGGCCGGTTGCGGTGGCCAATATTGTAGTTGCTGCGGCGAAAACCCGCGCCGGCGAGGAACAGGAGGACTTCTTTGGGCAGCCGCCCCAAGTAGGCCCGCCTTATCGGGTGGCTAGGCTTTGAGTAGCGGCCGGCGGGAAATGGGCGGCCTGCTCCACCCCCGCTTCCGGGGCCGTCGGGTCTGCTAGTGGGGAGCAACGGCTGGTTTGGGAGAGCGGCGGCTGGTGCAGGAGCGGTTGCAGGTGGGCGAGCTATGGCATCCGCGGCCTTTCAGCCCCGGTGGGCAGCACCGGGCAGGTCATGCGGGAGAGAAAGCGAGGGCCGAGGCTGCTGCGCCGCTGTCTGCTGCGATGGGCCCGGCATGCGGGCGGGTGACCCAGGCGGCCTGTGATCGGCTAGACCAGGCGTAGGCGGGATTCGAGCGGCCCGATTGTAGTGGTGGGGCCCAAGGCGGCCTCCGGGTGCAGTGCAGAGTTGATGGCTGCATCCATAGCGGTAATTACCGTAGAGCTGGGCTGCCACTTCCAGACATCAGGTAGATGGTCGGCTGCGTGCATCGGGTACTCCAAAACCCCAATTCAGATCGTCACGGGTCACTAATGTAGAGGCACAAACGTCGTGAACAAATGATTTCTTTATTCAGGCATTGTAGGTAAGATATACATGCACGTTTAGCACTCTAACATAATAGTCATTGTTGCTGCTGAGAGGCTGTTGCCTCTTGGGCTCCAGCTGAGCTCCTGCTGAGGTGGCAGGACACTCATGAAGAGAGAGGAAGAGAGCGAGAGAGGGAAGGTCGGTTCTTATATACTAGGGCATACCCCTATACCCCGTGACCCTACCCCCGACTGCCGAGGGTTCGCATAGCAAGAGTGGCCTAACCACTAGGTGCCACTACAACCTCATATTTCACTTGGGCAGCTTACACCCCAGCGGTGTGAACATTGACTTCTCTAACTCCAGATAGCCCTTGCTTTCTCTCTCCATCCCCTTCCCCGTTCTCCCACTAGTCTTACTGTCTCCGCCTACATTCTATCTTAGTCCTGCCCCCTCCCCTGACATCAGTCTGAAGATGAAACGTCGCCCATTCCTTCTCCCCGAGATGCTGCCTCACACGCTGAATTACTCCATCATTCTATGTCTTGCATGAGATAACTCTCTTTTCCTGTCAGCACTCCTTCCTACCAATCCAATGCATGTACAAATGTCCACAGCCAGTAGAAACTCCTTCTCTCAATGTCAGAGACCTGGGTTCAAATCTGATCTTGGGTGCTGTGTGTATGGACTTTGCACATTCTCCCTGTGTCCATGTGGGTTTTCCCCAGTTGGGCAATTTCCTTCTATGTTCTAAGATGTACAGACTGGGAAGCTAATAGGCTACTATGTACATTACCCGGTATATACAGGTGAATAGTAGAACGGCGGAACTGAAAGGAGAGTTGATGATAATATGGGCGAATAAAATATACAAAGTGATTTTCTTATTCTGATTTGTAATAATTCTAGGCACCTAAAGCGAGTATTTCAGCACTTGAGTCTAATGGGAAGGTGGCATGTGAAAGATGAGGTCTGTTTGGATGTAAAACTATTCAAGTGAGTCTTCGTATGTCGCATAAGAATTGCACATTTAGCTTTTGTCTCGCACTTGAAAGAACTTTGTTTTTCTGACAAGTTAAAGTGATTGTAAAACAAGAACTGAATTTAAATAAGCCTAAATGAAACAAATAAGGAAGTAGCAACAAACATCACTATTCTTAATACCTATCCCAGCCTGAGTGCAGGAAATGTTTAGTTTGGAGATACAGTATGGAAACAGGCCCTTCAGCCCAACTAGTCCTTGCCAACTAGCGAACATCCATACACTAATTCTATCCTACACACTGGGGAGAACTTACAGAAGCCAATTAACCTTGGACACCTTTGGAATCTGGGAAGAAACCAGAGCACCCGGAGAATACCCACGCAGTCACAGTAAGAACATACAAACTCCATACAGACAGCACCCGTAGTCATGATCGAACCCAGATCTCTGGCGCTGTAAGGCAGCAACTCTACCGTTGCGCCACTGTGCCGGTTATTAAAATGTTTTGTTTAAAGTGGTTGTAAAGTAAATCTCTGCTTCTCCCCATCAATCTACGAGATTTATTAATGCTGCCACTGCTGCTTGAACCCAGATCGTATCTGCTTTCTCTGACAATTGCTTGGATTAGGTTGTTTTAGTGAGTCAATTGGAACGTCCATTATTCAGATACTGTGATGGCAATTTACTGTATTCGAAATGACTACAGTTAATGATAAAGTAAGAGCATAATGGTGGCTGAAACTAGCATTTTAATTTGTATTTAATCTTGAGTTCCTATTTTTAACAGTGCTGTTGGGGCAAATCCATTTTCTGAAGTAATGTAAGGGATGTTTAAATCAAACAACAGCTACACTTCAGGTCTTATTTCCGTGACCTCCGTAATAATGTCTTGGAGATTAATGACATTCTTTTGAGTCTGTTGTTATAGGTTGGGTTTGAATAAAAGATGACCCTCGTACACGGCCTTTATTGAGAAACTGCTATAACTAAAATGCTTAAATGCAACTGTTGCACTTTATGCACAGATTTAAGGAGATGATATTCTGTGCTTGGAAAGCATCTCAAGTTGCAGGCTCCCACTGCAATCGCTCAATATTTCAACAAAATCTGAATTGAGCATCTGAATTTCTTTGAGAATTGAGGGAAGATGGCATGTGGCTGAAGATCACGTCAGTGTACAAGATAGTTCCTTATAATTCATTGCACTCCTGTATGGGATTGATGTTATGGATTCTGCTCTTCTGACAAAGTTTTTAATTAAATGTCCAGACCTGAAACTGAATTCTCTGCTCTTTTCATAAACACTGCCAGCACATTTTTCATGTCCTCGGATCGCTAGCAGCTACAGGTCTTTCCTGAGTAATGGCAGGGTTCAGTTCCTGTGCTTCTGTGTCCAGTACATAACCCGGACACATAGAAACATAGAAACATAGAAATTAGGTGCAGGAGTAGGCCGTTCGGCCCTTCGAGCCTGCACCGCCATTCAATATGATCATGGCTGATCATCCAACTCAGTATCCCGTACCTGCCTTCTCTCCATACCCTCTGATCCCCTTAGCCACAAGGGCCACATCTAACTCCCTCTTAAATATAGCCAATGAACTGGCCTCGACTACCCTCTGTGGCAGAGAGTTCCAGAGATTCACCACTCTCTGTGTGAAAAAAGTTCTTCTCATCTCGGTTTTAAAGGATTTCCCCCTTATCCTTAAGCTGTGACCCCTTGTCCTGGACTTCCCCAACATCGGGAGCAATCTTCCTGCATCTAGCCTGTCCAACCTCTTAAGAATTTTGTAAGTTTCTATAAGATCCCCTCTCAATCTCCTAAATTCTAGAGAGTATAAACCAAGTCTATCCAGTCTTTCTTCATAAGACAGTCCTGACATCCCAGGAATCAGTCTGGTGAACCTTCTCTGCACTCCCTCTATGGCAATAATGTCCTTCCTCAGATTTGGAGACCAAAACTGTACGCAATACTCCAGGTGTGGTCTCACCAAGACCCTGTACAACTGCAGTAGAACCTCCCTGCTCCTATACTCAAATCCTTTTGCTATGAAAGCTAACATACCATTCGCTTTCTTCACTGCCTGCTGCACCTGCATGCCTACTTTCAATGACTGGTGTACCATGACACACAGGTCTCGCTGCATCTCCCCTTTTCCTAGTCGGCCACCATTTAGATAATAGTCTGCTTTCCTGTTTTTGCCACCAAAATGGATAACCTCACATTTATCCACATTATACTGCATCTGCCAAACATTTGCCCACTCACCCAGCCTATCCAAGTCACCTTGCAGTCTCCTAGCATCCTCCTCACAGCTAACACTGCCCCCCAGCTTAGTGTCATCCGCAAACTTGGAGATATTGCCTTCAATTCCCTCATCCAGATCATTAATATATATTGTAAATAGCTGGGGTCCCAGCACTGAGCCTTGCGGTACCCCACTAGTCACTGCCTGCCATTGTGAAAAGGACCCGTTTACTCCTACTCTTTGCTTCCTGTTTGCCAGCCAGTTCTCTATCCACATCAATACTGAACCCCCAATGCCGTGTGCTTTAAGTTTGTATACTAATCTCTTATGTGGGACCTTGTCGAAAGCCTTCTGGAAGTCCAGATACACCACATCCACTGGTTCTCCCCTATCCACGCTACTAGTTACATCCTCTAAAAATTCTATAAGATTCGTCAGACATGATTTACCTTTTGTAAATCCATGCTGACTTTGTCCAATGATTTCACCACTTTCCAAATGTGCTGCTATCCCATCTTTAATAACTGACTCTAGCAGTTTCCCCACTACCGATGTTAGACTAACTGGTCTGTAATTCCCCGTTTTCTCTCTCCCTCCCTTCTTAAAAAGTGGGGTTACGTTTGCTACCCGCCAATCCTCAGGAACTACTCCAGAATCTAAAGAGTTTTGAAAGATTATTACTAATGCATCCACTATTTCTGGAGCTACTTCCTTAAGTACTCTGGGATGCAGCCTATCTGGCCCTGGGGATTTATCGGCCTTTAATCCATTCAATTTACCCAACACCACTTCCCGGCTAACCTGGATTTCACTCAATTCCTCCAACTCCTTTGACCCGCGGTCCCCTGCTATTTCCGGCAGATTATTTATGTCTTCCTTAGTGAAGACGGAACCAAAGTAGTTATTCAATTGGTCCGCCATATCCTTGTTCCCCATGATCAACTCACCTGTTTCTGACTGCAAGGGACCTACATTTGTTTTAACTAATCTCTTTCTTTTCACATATCTATAAAAACTTTTGCAGTCAGTTTTTATGTTCCCTGCCAGTTTTCTTTCATAATCTATTTTTCCTTTCCTAATTAAGCCCTTTGTCCTCCTCTGCTGGTCTCTGAATTTCTCCCAGTCCACCGGTATGCTGCTTTTTCTGGCTAATTTGTACGCATCATCCTTCGCTTTGATACTATCCCTGATTTCCCTTGTAATCCACGGATGCACTACCTTCCCTGATTTATTCTTTTGCCAAACTGGGATGAACAATTTTTGTAGTTCATCCATGCAGTCTTTAAATGTCTTCCATTGCATATCCACCGTCAACCCTTTTAGAATTAATTGCCAGTCAATCTTGGCCAATTCACGTCTCATACCCTCAAAGTTACCTTTCTTTAAGTTCAGAACCATTGTTTCTGAATTAACAATGTCACTCTCCATCCTAATGAAGAACTCAACCATATTATGGTCACTCTTGCCCAAGGGGGCACGTACAACAAGACTGCTAACTAACCCTTCCTCATTACTCAATACCCAGTCTAAAATAGCCTGCTCTCTCGTTGGTTCCTCTACATGTTGATTTAGGTAACTATCCTGCATACATTCCAAGCAATCCTCTTCCTCAGCACCCCTGCCAATTTGATTCACCCAATCTATATGTAGATTGAAGTCACCCATTATAACTGTTTTGCCTTTGTCGCACGCATTTCTAATTTCCTGTTTGATACCATCTCCAACTTCACTACTACTGTTAGGTGGCCTGTACACAACACCCACCAGCGTTTTCTGCCCCTTAGTGTTTCGCAGCTCTACCCATACCGATTCCACATCCTGCAAACTAATGTCCTTCCTTTCCATTGCGTTAATCTCCTCTCTAATCAGCAACGCTACCCCACCTCCTTTTCCTTTCTCTCTATCCCTCCTGAATATTGAATATCCCTGGATGTTCAGCTCCCAGCCTTGGTCACCCTGGAGCCATGTCTCCGTGATCCCAACTATATCATAGTCATTAATAGCTATCTGCACGTTCAACTCATCCACCTTATTACAAATACTCCTTGCATTGAGACACAAAGCCTTCAGGCTTGTTTTTACAACACTCGTACCCCTTTTTGATTTTTGCCCTGGTTTTGTCTGCCTGCCACTTTTACTTTTCACCTTGCTACCTATTGCTTCTACCCTCATTTTACACCCCTCTGTCTCTACGCTCACACATTTAAGAAACCCTTTCCCTTTAACTCCATCCTCCACTATCCCATTCGACACCCCACCCCCTTATTCAGTTTAAAACCACCCGTGTAGCAGTGGCAAACCTGCCTGCCAGAATGCTGGTCCCACACCTGTTAAGATGCAATCCGTCCCTTTTGTACAGTTCCCCCTTACTCCAAAACAGATCCCAGTGATCTAAGAATCTAAATCCCTGCCCCGTGCACCAGTTCCTCAGCCACACGTTCAGGTCCCGTATCTCCCTGTTCCTGCTCTCGCCAGCACGAGGAACTGGAAGCAAACCGGAGATAACAACCCTGGAGGTCCTGCTTTTCAGCATTTTTCCGAGCTCTCTAAAGTCACGCTGCAGAATATTCATCCCCTTCTTTCCGACATCGTTTGTGCCGACATGCACTACCACTTCCGGATGTTCCCCTTCGCCCTTGAGGATTTTCTGCACTCTGTCCGTGACATCCTGGATCCTGGCACCAGGAAGGCAGCACACCATCCTCGCATCCCGTCTGTTGCCGCAGAAACCCCTGTCCGTACCTCTCACAATGGAGTCTCCCACTACAATGGCGTTGCCTGCCTTAGGCCTTTTTAGTTCTGGCTCAACAGCCCTATTCGCATCGCAAGCCAGCCCGCCGCTCAGTGTAAACACGTCTTCTGTCCCGACAGCTTCTAAGTGGGTGAACCTGTTCACAAGAGGTACAACACCCGGGGACGTTGGCATTCCATGCTTCCCTCCCTTTCTCACTGTCTCCCACCTTCTCTCTTCCAGTACCTTAGGTGTAACAATCGTACTGTAGGACTTGTCGAGGAACGACTCCGTTTCTCGGAAGAACCGGAGGTCATCCACTTGCTTCTCCAGTTCCCCAACACGGCCCTTCAGGAGCTCTACCTGGATGCACTTCTCGCATTTGTAGCAACCAGAGGCACCAGCGGTGTCCTTGACCTCCCTGCGGTGTCCTTGACATCATCTTGACGTGGATATATGTTATCACACCTTTATCGTAGCTGAAACTGTCTGTCCAACAACATTGCATTGGAGTTCCTTCACCATGGGCAGGATGGGCTGAGTGGCCCGTTACTGTGCTCTACAGTTCTATGACTACTTTCACAGGGGCAACTAGGAATGGGCAATAAAGGCAGGTCTTGCCAGCAATGTCCACATCTGAAAAGTTGAACAAGTTATTAACAATTCTAAATTCACCAACATTTAATGTATTCACTTTTAAAGTGAACCAGACCCAAATCAAACTCTGTATGGACTGTATATAAGCCAACCATTTGTGATCCAGGGAGGACCAGGATATTTTGTTTGTCTTTTAAAGACCCATGTGGTTTTAAGTTTGTCAAGGCTTCTTGTTTACACTACTGCTGTTAATGTTAATGTAATATTTAATGTACAGTGCCACTGTTGGAAGCAGCCCTGGACCTTTGTGTGGCTGGAGTGGTAATACTACCATTAGCTGATTCACATTCCCTTTGGGTAGATTGGGGCAAATGGCTAATTGGTTTAAATATGGGTGCAGCACGTACCAGCAAACTATTGGGATGCCATTGCGAAAATCCAGATGAGGTATAAAATTACTAATTGGCTTCCATATCCCTCCATTCCCATGTGCCTGTCTAATAGCCTCTTAAATGACAATTGGGATCATTATTAACATCCTTGCCTTTTAAGAATGGGAGGAGGGTAAAGATTTACTGACTACAAATCAATCGCAAACAGTGTGAAGAAAAGTCCTGACTCGAAACGTCACCCATTTCTTCTATCCAGAGATCCTGCCTGACCCACTGAGTTACTCCAGCATTTTTTTTGTCTATCTCCATTTTAGATGCCTCTATCCCAACCTCCAGTGTTACAGAGGACATTATCCTAGTTTGGATGTAACTTCTCCTTATACCTAATGCACCCTACTCCAGGCAGCTATTTGGTAATCCTCTTCTGCACCCTCTCCAAAGCCTCCACATCCATCCCATAATGGGGTGACCAGAACTGCACACAATACTCCAAATGCCGAACATTATGAAGGAAAGGGCAAAAGATATATGGAGATGGAGGGAATCTTCTTTGCAGAGAGTAGTGATGATCTGGAATTCTGCTTTCAAGAAGAAAATGAATAGACGACTGAGGAAAATTACTTCACGGGTCTAGATGGAAAAGTGAAGGGAGGGAACTGAATGAATGGCTGTGCAGGACTCACCATGGACTCCGAACCAAATGGTGGCATCGTGTATCCTAGCAGTTTCGAGAAAAGGAATATGTGACATTTCGGGTCACGACCCTTCAGAAGAAGTCACTATTTGTTCTCTCCAGAGATGGTGCCTGACCCGCTGTTTTACGCCAGCATTTTGTGTCTATCTTTGATGTAAACCAGCATCTGCAATTGCTTCTTACATATTGCCTAACGTATTTTGAGGTTCTTGTTCTTCAGGGTTATAGGAGTTGCGGCCAAGGTTTCTGACTGTTGTGATCCAGAAAATGACTTGAATTTTGTACAATTGTACCAGCTTTATGAATGATTAACTCTAGCTGAGAGTAACTTGTCCTCTAGTAAGAAGCGCTGAACAGGCAAATGACATTGTGACGTGCACAACTTTAAGCTAAGATTAGCAGAGTGTGGAATAATCAGATAAAATCATTCTTAATTTGATCCCATTTCTGCAATGTTGTGCCCAAATAATCAGGGAAAGATTATTGTGTCAGTTAATCAAGAGAATCCAGAGCTATAAATAGATGCATTGGATGTAGGACAGTTGGCTTGATGATTACTTATCTCCTTCTTTTCAATCCAGTGCCTTGGATGATATCCGATTTATTAGAATAATTTGGTAAGTTTTGTTTCTATAACTGCAGATGATATCCGTCACAGGATTTATGCATGACGATCGGGATGATTTGAAGCTGATGGGCTATTTAGCAGGAGCCAAGTACACAGGCTACCTTTGCCGAAGCAATACAGTCCTCATCTGCAAAGAGTAAGTTCTTAAATTTGCAGCAATAAATAAAGTTTGTCTCTTTTTTTAGTAAAAAGTGTTTTGTAGATGAATTATCATGGACTATGCCAAGCATATGCAGCATTTCATTGACAGAATGTGTTTAGACCTGTGTTCCAATCAAATGGAAGTGTGCAATTATATCTGCATTATGCTGAGTATAGCGGTCACACAGATTGACTGCTGCATTTACTTTGCCTGAAGAACTAATCCATCATATAAGTGGAAATAATTTCACAGAGGTAAACAGATTGTGAATGTTCCCGCTGAAGTGGAATGATTGATGATGCCTTAATTATGGATCATCATTAGCACCTGTCTTTTCAAAGACCGTCGTGATTCTGTGGTGTACAGATTGGAGTAATAGCAAAATATGAAACACCGTAGAGGAATTCTGTGCCAGAAACATCGAAAAATAGGTGCAGGAGCAGGCCATTCGATCCTTCGAGCCAGCACCACCATTCAATATGAACATGGCTGATCATCTAAAATCAGTACCCCGTTCCTGCTTTTCCCCCATATCCCTTGATTTCTTTAGCCCTAAGAGCTAAATCTAACTCTCTTGAAAACATCCAGTGAATTGGCCTCCACTGCCTTCTGTGGCAGAGAATTCACAGATTCACAACTCTGGGTGAAAACATTTTTCCTCATCTCAGTCCTAAATGACCTACCCCTTATTCTTAAACTGTGACCCCCTGGTTCTGGACTTGCCCAATATCGGGAACATTTTTCTTGCATCTACCCTGTCCGTCCTTTAAGAATTTTATATCTTTCTATCAGATCCAAAGTTACAAAGAACTAATGGAGCGGACAGAAAATGCTGGGAATACCCAACAGGCCAGGCAACTTCTATGGAAAGAAAAAACACTTAATATTTTAAAGCCTTTCATCAGACTCTTGTTTCCCTTTCTGCAGACACTGATTGACTATTGAGTGTTTCTATTATTATTTCAGGTTTCTTCCATCTGTAGTTTTTTAAGGTACTTTATTGTTACAAAGTCCTTAAATATGTAGTTTTAGCTTGCCCTTAACGGCCTGTTGTCCTGGTGGCGTCATTGGGTCAGAGTTGCAGGGTCAACATTGCTGGGCGATGTAGTCGATGTTCTTTGTCGCTGCATGCCATGTCCGATTAGCCCCTTGGTCTCCGTGAGGCCTATAGTGATGCCCGATCCAATCAATGCCCCGGCTGCCGCAGAGCCTCTGGCAGCCCACTCCGCCGACTCATCGACCTAGACACGTCAACCCATGAACGCACTGTCCCACCGCCGTGACTGCGCTGGGGCACTTCCCGCTGCCAACCTCAGAACACCTAATAGCGCCCCAGCGGTGTAGGAGGTAAATCTCCAGCCCACTCACAAAGTACTGTTCCTCTCCTCCATCCGCCCCCGCCATCATGAAGGATTGTTGTTAGTTAATGGAGCAGAGCACATTTCTGCAGTTGAACGCAGTGAAAGCATTGTTTGAATGGTCCTTTTAGAATTGCGGAACGGGAGAGCAAAGGAAGAGTCTATTAATCCATCATATCTGTGTTAACTCTGAGAGAGTTATTCAGTTAACCCCATTCCCTGCTCTTTACCCAACTGTTTTTTAAGAAATTTCCACTTAACATATTTGTCAGTTCATATCGTCCATTTTCAACACCAACACCATTTTCTGAAAGTGTATTCTAGATCATTGTAGTGTATTCATACATATTCATGTATATGTTAATGAGTTGGTGTTCAATATAAGCAGGTAATGTTGGGTAATAAATCTCTCTCTCGTGATCCAGGCAACTAGTGTGTAAGTTGTTATTCATTCTGCTGTCCGGAATATAACAAGTTTAAAAACAGAATAATTGTATTGCTTTTTTTTGCCAGTTACCTGGTTTTTGATGTTCAAAATTGTGAAACTCTCTTTATTTACTCCCTTGAAAACATTTATCACTGAATGCACCTGTTAAACGCTTTATCACTTTGAATGCTCCTCTTAAGTTGCTGTTTTTATTGGTGATGTGCAAACAAAATATTGATTAATAATTTGGATGCACAGTGGGGCTGTTTACATGAGCTCCTTCAAGAGCTCTCGAGCTCTTTTCACAGCAGTTGATGGTGTGCCCCTTATTTTGTTTATTTTATTGCTCCGATGTCTCTGCATTGAAAGTCCTACTGATGATCAGTCTGATCAATTGCAAGGCATCCTGGATCTCCCAGTTGCCAACCATTTTAACTTCCATTCCCACATTGACCTTTCTCTCCTGGGCCTCCTCCATTGCCAGAGTGAGGCCACACGCAAACTGGAGGAATAGCACTGGTGGGGTGAAGCCTGGGCAGCTTCACCCCACCAGTTTGAACATTGAATTCTCCAATTTTAGGTAACCTCTAACTAACACCCCCCCCCCCCCCCATACCCCTCCCCCTCACTCCCCATTTCTTTCCCTGTGCCCCACCTGGGCTCCCGGCTGTTTCTCCCCACAGCCCGCTATTTTCCTCCCTCTAGTTTCACAATCCACAACTCTTGAAACCTGTCTCGCACCTTCTGCTCTTAAACCTGACCTTTGTTCTAACCATCTGCTATCAACCCCTCAATACCCCCCCCCCCCCTGCCTCTGTTCATCTGTCACTGCTATGCTTTGTATTGCCCCTCCCTTTTTCCAGCTTTCTTCTCTTCCTGCCCACACCGCCACCATCAATCTGAAGAACTGTCTCGACCCAAAACGTCACCTATCCAGGTTCTCCAGACATGCTGCCTGACCCACTGAATTACTCCAGTACTTTGTGTCCTTTTTTGTACTGTTCAAAGTTTTTGTCAGAGACTTACTAGTGTCAGATTGAACCATGTTGGTGGTATTAGGATATGTGGTCCAAAGCTTGATCAAAGGAGCATCTTGGAGGGAAAGAAAGAGGTGAGATATTTTAGGATGGTATTCTAGTTTGGGGCCCAAAGAGCTACAATTGTAGTTTCCCATTATGTGACAGAAATAAAAAGAGATACAGCAGAAATGGAAGAGCATAGAGAGCTTAGGGCTAGAGGAAATTGGTGATACAAGAATGAGAATTATCTGATCCTGATGCAGGGTTTTGATGCAAAACATTGACCATTCCTGTGCTCTCCCAACCTACAAATCCTGCTTAACCTGCTGAGGTCCTCCAGAAGACTGTTGCTCTTGATGCCAGCATCTGCGGTCTCATGTTGCAGGATCAGAAAGGTGAGCACTGGAGTGATTGATGAGAAGAACTTGCTGTGGGTTTTGGTGGAGCTCATGAATGTGCGCAGAGTGAGGAAGCCTCCTGTGATCGATCTTGCATCTTGTCCTTCCTGAGTAGGCATGCCCAGCCACAGAGCTCCACTGGAATTTTACCACAGTCCCGAACCCATGACACTTGCGTTATAAGTACAACAGCCTTAGGAAGAAATCAGAATGGGGGAGGGATAGGAGGCAAGGGTTATGCAAAAATAACAAGCTACAAATTCTCAATCCCCTCCTGTGCATAGAGTTGAATGTTGCGCGACCCACGAGTTAGTAAACCATGTATTCTCAGCTACTGATGATCGATCTTTGTCAAAATAGGTGCCATGTTAATATCTCATCCTATTTTTTAGGTCTATTTTGTGTTTTGTATAGTTGCAATTGGTTTGTAGTCAATGAATCTTTACCCTCATTTCATTCTTAAAAGACAAGGATGTTAATATGATCCCAATTGTTGTTTATTGTGCATTGCTTGCAAACAAAACCACCAACTGTTCAATACCATCTGCTGCCTTACACAAACAACCAGCTCTGTAATAGTTCTTCTGTTGGGAATGACTTCATCGCCAGCTTTTGTTCCGTAGCTTTGTACATTATATGACTGAAAATTCAATGGAAGGGTTTATACTGCATTAGAATTTGGCACAGATGTTTGTTTTGAATAGATTCTCCAAATTAGTAACAAATAAAACCTGATCAGGTGGTTCTTGCCATCAAGGGAAATAGAAGGAAGATTCTAGCCCAAGATTTTCATCGTTGGTGTCTTTTGTCTTGTAGCTATGCCCATTTCATTGCAAAATATTGCATTTTTTCAATATCAGTTCAGTTTAGAGATGCAGCGCGGAAACACCGTCTGCGACCAACCGAGCCCGCACCGACCTGTGATCCCCGTACATTAATATGACCCTACACACACTAGGGCCAATTTACAATTAAACCAAGCCGTGTGTGGGGGGAAACCAGAGATCCCAGAGAAAATCCATGAAGGTCACGGGGAGAACTGTTCCACCCCGGTTGTGCTTGTGCTGGCTCTTTGAAAGAGCTAAGCATTTGGTCCCATTGTTCGTAGTTTCGATTTTTCTTTGAAAGTATAATTTTCCATTCGAATGCTATGGTTGAGAATTAAGGAGAATCCTGAGGTAATTTAGACATGTATTATGAGTAAGAGGGTGAGGGAAAGGCTAAGTCCACTCAAGGAGAAAAGAGGGAATTTACTGTGGCTAGAAGAAGTGGGTAGGGTCTTTAATGAGTACTTCACATAGGTATTCACCAAGAAGAAGGATATGGATAATGGTGAGGTTATTAAGGGCTATGGATATTCTAAGCCATGTCGATGTTACGGTGTTGGGTGTTTGGAAAAACATTAGGTCCCTCAGGGCTGATGGGTTCGATCCTGGGAAACTGAAGATAGCGAGGGATAGATTGCCGGGATTTTTTGCATCCTCTCGAATCACAGGCAAGGCACCAGAAGATTAGCGAATAGCCAATATTGTTCCTTTGTTTAGGAAGAGCAACAGACAAACCAGAAAACCATACGCCAGTAGGTTTGCTAAATTTGAGGGACATTATTGGAGAAGATTCCTAGGAGTAGGAATTATCTGCATTTGGAAAAGTAATGGATTTGTTTGGGACTGTCAGCATTGCTTTGTGTAGGATGGTCCTGTCTCCCAAATATGATCTGAGTTCATATAGGAAGTGACAAGCAGGGCCGGCCTTAGGAGATGCGGGGCCCAATTGGGAAACATTTTCATAGAAATATAAATAAATAATTATAAATGAGTCACATGTCGTGAGTAACATGACAATTCGGGGGAGAGTTCCTTTCACAGCGTGTGGGGAGTCTAGCCAGGGGTAAGGTTGCGGGGAGGGAAGGAGCGTTAAGAAGGAGAGGGTCGGGGTTCATGCCAGTAACTCGCTCACTCACCGTTGCCACAGTGCTCTGGGCGCCACCGCATTGTGACCGGGGAGGTAAGCAGCTCGCGTGGCTACGAGAGGCCCCTCATCACCGGACAGCGGAACCGACTGCCATCTCAGCGCCTTCTGCCGGCTCGCTCACCTCTGGCAGTGCTCTCCGTTTGAACAGTGAGGGGACCAGCTCAAGAGCAAAGATCATAGAGCGGAGCGGGTCAGCGGGTGATGGATAATATCACAGCAGGCGGTGGAGCTTACTCCTGTGTCAGCGTGAACAAGAGACAATTGAGGTTACCCGCTCCACCGCCCGCTGTCCTGTTAACCATCGCCCGCTGGCCCGCTCTTGAGCTGGATGATCCCCGGCCGACCCCCTCCTTATCAATCCTCCTGCCCTCCCCGCAACTTTAACCCTGGACAGACTACCCACACGCTCTGAAAGGAACTCCCCCCACCCCCCAGCAGCCTCTTACAGCCGCTTTCCACTTTACAGCCGCTTCCCATCAGCTGCTAGCAATGAGGGATAGACTTGGCTATACCTCAGTGCAGCAGCATCGTTCTTGATGTTGCTGTACTGAGGGATAACAAAGTCTATCTTTCTTGGCTAACAACCTAACCTTCAGCCTCCAAGATGCAGGTACATTTTCTAGCAATGTTACAACATTTTGAGATTTTAAAAATCAAGTCTGCAATTTATCCCATCAGATAAAGCATAAAAAGAAGTTTAATTTGACACCTAATTCACTTTCATATCTACAGTATTAAAAAAAGTTATGGCAATAATCGGCATCAAAACTTAGCTAGTCTAACCAGTAAATTGGGCACAATGTTTGGTGGAGTTGTGCTTGGCAAGGAAGGTTGTCAAATGATACAGCAGGATATAGATCAGTTGGAATTTTGCGCAGAGTAGTAGCAGATGGAATAGCAGTCAGTACAACTGTGCGGCAACAAACTTAGGGCAAGTCATTCAATCTATTCTGGACTACCTTCCTGTGCATTCTTGATCATTGTTCTTGGCCTACTTTTTTTAATATTAGAAGCAGTGTACAGTATTAAAAGCAGTGTACAGTAATATAAACCGCGGCATATGACAAAATACATTTATTGTACATCTTCCATTTTAAATTTAACAAAAAAGAAATAGAGAGAAGTAGCGAGAAAGAGAAAGTGAAAGAAATAGTGAATGTGTAAAATTCCTAAACTACCAAATAGTGCAGTCCAGGAGTGAATAAGTAAAAGCCTAAAAAAGAATAAGAAGACAAAAACGAAGAATAATAAAGAAGGGAAAAAAAAGGGACCATTACGTGTTGATATACCTGCTTCATTTCTCACCACACCCATCACCCTATCCGTGAATCGGTTTAGTTCCAGAATTGTGTTGCACCATACTATACTTGTAATGAATCAATGAAAGGAGACCATATCTTTAAAAATTGCTCTGATTTTCCTGCTAAGACGAGTCTCATATCTTCAAGATGTAGCATCTCAGACATGCTTGTAATCCACATTTTGAGAGTTGGGGTATTCTTGCCCTAATTTGAAAGTGATCTGGTAAAGTAATAATAAATTAACGGACTTTACTATCTGGATTTAGCAGCATTTTCCAGTGGAGGTTTGGACAGATAGCTTATAAGTTGGTCTTTTGAATCTTGAGGTAACATTGGCCATACTGAGTTTCTAAAAATATATTTATGAACAGATTGGACTTTTTATGCAACAGATTGTTACTGGCCTTCTATTTGTAAATAATTTATGTTTACAAGTGTAATTTTCATTTGAAATTATTTTCTCTCCTGGAATATTAATCTAGAATATAATGACTGTGCGACCTGTTTTAAGCAAAACATCTGTTGCAAGATTGTTCAAAATCCAAATCAGGTAGCTCTCACTTCATTCCAACATTTTAAATGCAGGGGCGATACATACTAAGGGACTGTGGTACACTGAAATCGACAGAAGGATGTAGGGTTGGGTGTTTATGCGTGCTATTTTCATGATATTTATTTTAGTTTATCTTTTTTTAATATTTTACCTTGTATGTATCGTTAGCTTTTAGAAATGTTTGAATGGTGCACTGACTGGCTGACATTTTTAAATTTCGTTGTACATGGTTCATGTTACAATGACAATAAAGAAACTAAAAAAAAAAAAATTGTAGATCAGAAACGCACAACTGCATTGTACCCTGTCATCTCAAAATGTCAATAAACAGCTACATTTCTGCAGTGCCTCTAAAGGATTCATTCCAGCCAGAGGAACGTTGTACCTTTGGTCACTAGACAGTTATGTTCTTAATTTTACATAGGACACCTTTTTTTTAAATAACCAAGTTTGTATGTTTGGCTTTGACTGGAAGTACAAAGTAATAATAATAATAATAATAATACATTTTATTTATGGGCGCCTTTCAAGAGTCTCAAGGACACCGTGTCTGAGATGTGAGCAGGGGGGATTTCGTGAGAAAATGGAAAGGGGCTCCTGGGAACAGTTGTGTACTCTTGCATCTCAGCTCTTCTATGTTTGACTGATCCTTTTTGCTAAACTGATTGTATTTTCCAAATGGCTTGTCTTGAGAACAGACCCTGCGGGCTGAAATACGAGAAGGCGAAGGAGTGGAGAATACCATGCGTGAATGCAATGTGGCTTTGCGACATTCTCCTTGGGAACTTTGACGCTTTGCGGCAGATTCAGCATAATCGCTACACAGTGTTTGGACTGCAGGATCCTCTTGCCCCCAATCCCCAACTGGTTTCAAATTTCTTAGGTAGAGTATGTCACTTTAAATTGACAAATTCTTAGCAGACCGTTTTGATGATTGAAAGCTTAATAGATTGGGAAAAAATGTGACGCAACATGGAGGATACTTGGAATACAGCAGTTCATGCGGACCGTGTGAAGAGAGAAATAGGTAATTAAGGGGAAACTGCTGAATATTCAGTTAAGTTTATTGAAAGCTCTGTACGATATTTTTATTCTTTTTCCTGCCCTGCTGTGTACTATCAATTTGGATTGAATTGAAATATACAGCCTGGAAACCGGCTCTTCAGCCCAGTGAGTCCACACCGACCATCGTTCATCCGTTAACACTAGTTCTAGGTTATCCCACTTTCGCATCGCTCCCTATGCACTAGGGGTGATTTACAGAGGGCAATTAACCTATTAAGCTAGCACGTCGTCGTTGGGAAACCGGAGCACCCAAAACTTTCCACAGACAGCACTCGAAGTCAGGATCGAAATCGGGTCTCTGGAGCTGTGAGGCAGCGTAACTGTGCTGCCTCTGTCTTATTAGCCTGTTAGTATTTTTAATTTTCAGATTAATGATTTGTGGGAATTGAAATGGCATTTAACTTGGTATTATTGACATTGTAATGACGCTCTTTTGAATTTTGTTCTCAGCTGCTTGGCGGGTGCCTTTGAAGATCTCACCAGAGCTTTTGATGGTACGTGAACGGTTAATTAATTTGTATTGTTGATCGTAGAGTCATACGGCACAGAAATATGTCCTATGCCCAGCAAGCCCATGTGGACCTGTTTTGCTCATCCACATTAATCACACTTCCCTACATAATGACTGTGTCCTTTAATGCCTTGTCTATGTGTCTGTTCCACTGCCTCTTAAATATAGTAATTGGATTTGATTTCCTCCACCTCCTCTGGCAGCAAGTTTCTGATATCAACCACTCTCCATGTGGGAGGGAAAAAATGCATCCCAACGATCCTCTGAAACTACTTCCTCTCACTTTAAACCTTTGGCCTCTTGTTTTTGATGCCCCTGTCGTAGGAAAAGGATTTTGATTATCTACTACATCTATGCCTCTCACAATATTATATACTTCCATCAGGTCACCCTTCGCCCTTCTTCCTTCCAGGGAAAACAAGCCCAGCCTGTCCAACCTCCCCACAACCAAAGTCTTCCAATCCAGGCAACATCCTGGTGAGTCTCCTCTGTGTTCTCTTCAGCACAATGACTTCCATCTAAAGTGTGGTGACCAGAACTGAGGACTGTTTCTTTTCCTGTGTTTGTTCTGTTCATTGTCACTGGATAAAATCTATTAGCTCACACACTTGGCTTTGTGGATTATATATCTTTTTATTTAAGAAAATAAGTTGCTTTTCTTCAGTAATATTCCCTCCTCACCTGGCACAGAAAAAAAACATTAAGAGAAAAGAAAATCACTTTGTTTCATGACTTATAACCTCGAGATCTTCCAAGGTTTTTTCCACCTCAGCAAGTGGAGTCAGCCTGGTAATGCTGGGAACATAGCAGCAAATCAGCCCATAACTGATCTTGGGGGAAAAAAAAGTTAGCGGCTATTGGTGACCAATCCTCTCAGTTCCACATCATGGCTGTAAGAATTCCATAGTGTAGTCCCTTCAGCTGCTCCATCGGTGCCTGATGCTGAATGAAATGAGGTATTCACTCATTCCTCAGTATCAACACCCTACGTAATGAGGCGGTCCATACCTACAAGTATCAATATCAGAACAATGTGCAGATTTGATGTCATAAATAGCGAGTAACAGCACTAAAAGTCCCGATAATAAATAATAATAATAAATTTTATTTGTTGGGCGCCTTTCAGACATCTCAAGGACACCTTACATAGATTAACAGGAATATAAACATATAATCAGAGTAAAATAAATAATAAAGACATCACAGAGACACAAATTAAAAACAGAATTCAGTCCAAAAACAGAAAATCAAAAACACAATGTGAAGAGAGAGCAGCGGCAGCCAAAGCGCGCCAACGTCCACTCTCCCTTCACGGCAGCCATCTTGGACAAAGACTAACAGGATTACATTACAGACAAAAAAAAAAACATCCCCCCACAGGCACAATGTCCAGTCCCCACCCAACGTTCACCCCAAAGTCAGGCCTATTGAGGCCACCGCAATTGCCTCTACGGAGGCCCGATGTTCCTGGCCATTCTCACCGGGTGGTGTTGACCCGGCGTCGGGAGAGTCCTCTCAGCGGCTGGGCCACCTGGAACGGCCGCTTTCTAGTTGGAGACCGCGGCTTCCGAAGCCGACAAGGCCGCGCCGGTTTGGAGCTCCCAGGCTCCCGATGATGAAGTCGGCGCCGCCCGCTCCGCTCCGCTCCGCAGACCCGCAGCCCGGAGGTGTTGAACACGGCGGTCTCAGCTCACCGGAGCTCCAGCGCGTCGATCCAGCGCGGCGACCCAGGCAAGGCATCGCCCGCTCCGCTCCACGATAGCGCTCCAGCACTGTGCCGCCACCGAGGCCGAGGTGCTGGGCGGTCCCCGCCAAGATACGGCGCTCCAAGCCCGCTGGTAGGCCACAAGGACGGGTCGACGGGCAGCCCGGAGAAAAAGCTGCCTCACCGACCAGCTAGGGACCTAGAAGTAGAGTTGACACCTACCCCCCACATTAAAAAGTCCATATCCCCTACGAACGAAAAACAGGACTCACTAAAAACTATAAAAAAAGCGATTTAAAACGGACGGCTGCTGACTAGCAGCCGTTCCTCAAGATGGCTCCTCCCCCACCGATAGAGATCCTCCAACAAGAGTGGAGAAATCAACAGAAATATCTTTATCGAATCCCCCATCATCAATATCCTGGGGCACCATTGATCAGAAACTTAACTGGAACAAGTTCAAGTTCAAGTTCAAGTGAGTTTATTGTCATGTGTCCCTGTATAGGACAATAAATTCTTGCTTTGCTTAAGCACACAGAAAATAGTAGGCATTTACTACAAAACAGATAAATGTGTCCATATACCATGATATAAATATATACACACATGAATAAATAAACTGATAGTGCAAATAACAGAAAGTGGTTGGTGATAATCAGAGTTTTGTCCGAGCCAGGTTTAATAGCCTGATGGCCGAGGGGAAGTAACTATTCCTGAACCTGGTTGTTGCAGTCTTCAGGCTCCTGTACCTTCTACCTGAAGGTAGCAGGGAGATGAGTGTGTGGCCAGGATGGTGTGGGTCTTTGATGATACTGCCAGCCTTTTTGAGGCAGCGACTGCGATAAATCCCCTCGATGGAAGGAAGGTCAGAGCCGATGATGGACTGGGCAGTGTTTACTACTTTTTGTAGTCTTTTCCTCTCCAGGGCGCTCAAATTGCCAAACCAAGCCACGATGCAACCGGTCAGCATGCTCTCGACTGTGCACCTGTAGAAGTTAGAGAGAGTCTTCCTTGACAATCCGACTCTCCGTAATCTTCTCAGAAAGTAGAGGCGCTGATGTGCTTTTTTGATGATTGCATTAGTGTTCAGCCACATAAGTGTTGATACACATATGATACACATATGAGTCTAGTCAAATGGCCGTTTCATAGTCACAAAGTCATACAGTATAGAAATTGGTTGTTCAGTCCACCATGTCCATGTGAACTCATCTATACTAATCTCTTGTACCACCACTTGGTCCATAGTCCAGTGTTTGTTCTCCTACATAATACAAAATAGAAGACAGGTGTTCTGTAGTAAGTATCTTGCCCCTTACACCATCTGAGGCACAAGTCAGGTCTACGATGGAAAACACTCCACTTGCCTGGTATGGGGCAACTCCAACAATATGCTATTCTGGACAAATGCATTTTTGCAATTTGCAGAAGTTTATCAACAATCCTTCTCAAGCTTGCAAATTCTGTTTAGGGGAGCAAGAACAGCAGTTGCAAGGGAACACTGCCACCTACAGGTTCTCTTCCAAGTTGAACAGCATTCTGACTTGGAAATATATGGCCTTTCTTTCACTGACTGACTCAAATTCCCAAGACTCCCTGCAGACCAGTATTGTAGGAGTTCATTCGCTACACAGCCTGCGCCACTTCCAAAATATGCCTCAATGCCACCTTCTCAACAGCAGTTATGGGAAATAAGTTATGTTCTTGGTGACAATACACACATGCCTTGAGAGAATAAAAAGACAGAATGTGATAATCATTGCTTAATCTATTTTAGTTTAGTTGACTGAGTGATAAATATTTGCTGGGACGCTAGGAATGGTACCAGTACTATTATAGTGCTTGTACTTTTACACCCACATGATCTGGTTCTGTGGGCACAAGTCAGTCCTGTTTATCGAAGCTTTTAGAAATTGTCAGTTTAAAAAAAAATACTGTGAATTGCTATTTAATTCCTGAAAGAGATATTTGACCTTTTGATGAATATGTCCTTGCTCTGGCAAAGGTAGTAGCTGTAGGCAGATTTTAGGCTTGAGAACATATTCCTGCTGTAATTATGCTAATGACCTGCAGATTTAAAGTGTAACTGGCATATTATATTATAAATTACATCAACTAATAACTTGATAAAAATTCTTACATGTTACTCTATATAGATGTGGTTTGCCCTTTTAATTCCAAAGAGCCAACAAGATTTCTTTGTGGTTGCATCGACTGGGTTTGTATTCCCAGAGTTTGAGATCATGGGATGATCTAATTGATGAACTTCATACGCGGAGACTAATGATGGCTAAGGGACTAATAATAATAGACGTGACTGCCTTATCAAATGGAGGAGACCTCCGGAGCTGTAACCGATAGACTGGAGGAAAAATAATTTATATGGCTACGAGAAAGAACGTGGGAATGTGCAGATTGTTCCAAGAGTGCAGGTGCACACCTGGGCTTTCTGTGCTGTAATTTATTGATTCTGCTCTGTACACATTACTGCCTGCTGTTTACTCAAACCCATGCTTTCATGGACAGACATACAATGCATTCAGAAAGTATTCAGACCCTTCACTTTCACCACATTTTGTTACGTTACAGCCTTATTTTAAAATGGATTAAATTCATTTTTTTAGCATCAATCTACACACAATGCTCCAGAATGAAAAGCAAAACAGGTGTTTAGAAATTTTTGCAAAGTAATTAAAAAGAAATAACTGAAATATCACATTTACATAAGCAGAGCTGCCAAGTAGTACGGATTTTCCGTATTTTGTATGGAGATGCGATAAGAATACGGATGTACGGATTTGCTTTGTAAAATACGGATTTTTAAAACATCGGCCCGACTTCCTGTTTCATCTTGCTGCTTAAAAATGCAAGGATATAAAAAGTCATACTGTAACTCAAAATTATAGCAGATTAAATATATTAGTATTTTAAATGTCAAGATCTAGATGATTATTTCTGTAAACTTTAATCTGCCTGTCCCACTACAGGTTTAAACAGCGCTGTCAGTTTAGCGCGTGGGAATTTAAACTAACAGCTCTATAGGTTCTAAAAATAGCGCTCCCAGCTGGAGCACTATTGCCTTTACACATAGTACTATGGGCTTTACATATAGCTTTATGGCCACAGCACTATGGGTCACAGACTGTTCGGGGAGGGAGAAGGAGAGAGGAAGGGAGAGAATAAGAGGGAGGGAGAAAAAAAGGAAGGAGAGAGGGAGGGAAAGGAGGAGGGAGGGAGGGAAGGAGAGGGAGGAAAAGGGGAAGGAGAGGGAGGGGAAGGAGGGAGCGAGGGAGGCTTCAAAAATGGCTTCTACATCATCTGGAAGCAGCCGTTCAAACAGAAGTATACAAAGAAATGGCAATGAATGCACTGTCAAGTAAGGTGCATCGAAGGCATGTCAATTGGTAGCAAAGTTATGCATTCTTGTCCTCTTACATGGGTATGACCGCACATTTAAAAAAAACATTTTTTTCAACAAAATTGCACCGCGTAAAAATACTGATTTCCTCAGCAAAATATTGATTTTCAGGTATTAGAATACTGAAATGCTCTGACAAAACTTGGCAGCTCTGCATAAGCATTCAGACCCTTTGCTATGACACTCAAAATTGAGCTTAGGTTCACCCTGTTTCCATTGATTATCCTTGAGATGTTTCTACAAATTGATTGAAGTCCACCAGTGGTACATTAAATTGATTGGACATGATTTGGAAAAGCACACACCTGTCTATGTAAGGTCCAACAGTTGACAGTGCATGTCAGAGCAAAAGACGAAGAAATTGGCCGTAGACCTCCGAGACAGGATTGGGGCGAGACACAGATCTGGTGAAGGATGTAAGACAATTTCTGCAGCATTGCAGGTCCCGAAGAGCACAGTGGATTTCTCTGTACTTTGCTTCGTTCATCTTTCCCTCGAGGATGAACGAAGCAAAGTACAGAGAGATCCTTGATGAAAACTTCCTCCAGAGCGTTCTGGACCTCAGACTGGGGCAGAGGTTCACCTTCCAACAGGACAATGACCATAAGCACACAGCCAAGACAATGCAGGAGTGGCTTCGTGACAAGTCTTTGAATGTCCTTGAGTGGCCCAGCCAGAGCCCGGACTTGAACCCGATCGAACATCTCTGGACGGACTTGAAAATAGCTGTGCATCGACCTACCTAATCCAATCTGAGCTTGAGAGGGTCTGCAGAGAAGAACGGGGGGGAACTACCCAAATACAGGTGTGCCAAGCTTGTAGCATCATACCCAAGAAGACTTGAAGCTGTAATCGCTCATCAGAGTACTGAGTAAAGGGTCTGAATGCTTATGTACATGTATTGTTTCAGTTATTTCTTTTTAATAACTTTGCAAACATTTCTAAACACTTGTTTCCGCTTTTTAATTATGGGTTATTATAAATGGTCTACGGACAATTCCTTCGTCTTCATGGCTTGGTTTTTGCTCTGACATGCACTCTCAACTGTGAGACCTTATATAGATAGGCATGTGCCTTTCCAAATCATGTCCAATCAATTTAGTTGTAGACATCAATCAAGTTGTAAAAACATCTCAAGGACAATCAATGGAAACAGGATGAACCTAAGCTCAATTTTGAGTGTCATAGCAAAGAGTCTGAATACTTACATAAATGTGATATTTCAGTTATTTCTTTTCAATTACTTTGTTTCTTCATTCTGGGGTATTGTGTGTAGATTGATGATAAAAACAAAATGAATTGAATCAATTTTAAAATGCTATAACTAACTAAAATGTGAAAAAAGTGAAGGGGTCTGAATATTTTCTGAATAATTGTACCTGCAACAGATTGATATGCACGGAGGAGATGAGCCAGATTTTGCCTGCTGCAGACCAAGTGAATCCCAACAGGACTCATACGTGTGTCAAATATTTCAAAGTATTATATTTCCTCGGGCTTATGATGCGTTCAGAATGTTTTTTCAAGATCGAGTGAGTTGAGAGTGATTGCCACGTTTGATGTTGCTGCCAGGTTTAATGCTAGTTGTTTGGCCAATGTTTGAGCCTCAACCTCTTTGCAGGTCTTTGGTCACAGAGGGACAGCACAGTGGCACAGCGGTGAAGTTGCTGTTTTACAGCGCTTGAGACCAATATTCAATCCTGACCACGAGTGCTATCTGTACGGAGTTTGTACGTTTTCCTTGTGACCGCGTGTGTTTTCTCTGGATGCTCCGGTTTCCTCCCACATTCCAAAAACGTACAGGTTTGTAGGTTAATTGGCTGCTGTGAAATTGTCCCTTGTGTGGAGAATAAAACTAGTGTACAGTTGATTGCTGGTCGGCATGGACTCGGTGGGCCAAAGGGGCCCTTTTCCATGATGCATCACCAAACTAAACTAAACTAACTAAATTGAAACAGGCCAGTTGAGAGATGACGGGTTTCCTCTCTTGTAGTGTATCAGTGGACCAGGTGGGTTTCTGTTGCCACGTGATGGTTTTGTGGTTGTCAATGGATAGGCTTATTTCCTTTCAAACTCTAGGTTTTAAACAGTATAAACTGCACAGCTGCCTTGGTGGAATTTGACAAGGTTTCTCTGAATTATTGAAGTTTATGTGCACCCAGCACATCACCAGTTCTAGATAATCTTTGCACTCTTGCACATTGCATCGGCAGTCTCCAGATTGAGCACTGTTACAGCTTCTTGATCCTCACTGCAACTGCATGGTTGACCTCTATTAGTTTACTACTGACCTCTATTTGTTCATGTCTAGTATTCCACCACCTCTTGTGATGACAGTGATCTGAGTGATGACATGTTGTTAATTAGACTGCCCCCACTAACAAGGCATAAAAAGACAAAAGCCATCTCGTTGGCCTCTTTTATAAATGCATTACACTTTACTAGTATACCACCCAACCTTGCCCCATACTTGCATTTGACTTAATTTCCTAGCTCTCCCTCTTCTTTCCTACGTCTAAGGTGCTGTGCTGTGCTTCAATCTGGCTACACAAATTTCCCTGAATATTCTCCTGAATTCTAAGTACTGAATTATGAAACGTCATTTTAATAAGTCTGTAACTGCGGATGTCTTCTCCAAACCCATTCATTCTATTGACAACTGTAAAATAGCAGCAATATTCCTGGAACTTAGTGTGAGGTACTTTGTGAAAGTGGGCTTCAAAACAGGTAGGGGTTTCTGTGAATTCACCTTGGTGGACCAGCTGGAGAACATTGCTCTTAAATGGAAACACAAGGGATTGTGGCTCACAAAACAAACTGCTGGAAGATGACACAAAGTGCTGGAGTAAGTCAGCACGTCAGGCAGCATCTCTGGAGAACATGAATGGGTGACGTTTTGGGTTGAGACCCTTCTTCAGGGTCTTGTTCCTACAAATTTTATTTCAAGGTTTGTCAAACTGCTGGCAATTATAGCAGCATCCGTAGACGCAAATGATCCCCTGGATTCTCTCAGTCCTAATGCAGGGTCTCAACCCGAAACGCTGACCATCCTTTTTCTTGACTCACACAAACCACGTTATCGGGGTATCTAAATCTAAATTTTATTAGTTATTTAAGTTATGACATCAGATGGAAGCTGCATACCAAATCTCGGTGCGCTTATGTGCAATGACAATAAAAGATATTATTATTATTATTATTGCTCTGGCAGATTTATTTTTGTTCTAAATCAGCCGTGCCTAATAGTAATGTGAATTTAGTGGAAATATTTAATTTTTACGCTTTTATTGAAATCCTAATTTTGTGAAGAGCATTCACACATCTGTTAACTGGGCTTGACTGTTAGTTAGGTAAGAGACTTCAGGCCTATAGTTGCTTTATTTGTGTGGAAAGGAACTGCAGATGCTGGTTTAAACTGAAGATAGACACAAAAAGCTGGTGTAACTCAGCGGGACAGGCAGCATCTCTGGAGAGAAGGAATGGGTGACGTTTCGGGTCGAGGCCCTTCTTCAGACTCATTAATTGTCATTGTTTAATGTAATTGCACTCCTTGAGGTTGATTGTCAGAACGTGGAGCTTGGATGTAATGAGCCACTGCACTACCTATTTATTCGTGGTATTGAACAAATTACATTTTCCTGACAGTTTTTGTATGTAATAACTATGCTCCAAGTGTTTTAGCAATCAAACTTTTCAAATGTCTGGTAGAAATCCTGTGAGCGGCTGCCAGTGGATGAGTATAAAGTTAGAGACAATTTGCAGATTATGTTGCCTGTCAAACGGATACAATTGAGACCTCTGCTGGCAGCAACTGCCCTGGAGCTGTCAGCTGATATAGATTTTTGTTTGTGCTAAAAGCAAACACAATGTGTTCTTTCGGCTTTATAAATACACTGGTGGATCGTCTGTGCAAAGAGAAAAAACATTGTCCAGAGGGAAAGTATCTGAGTAGCACAGAAACTGGCCCTTTGGTCCACAATCTATACTATTCTTCTTTACGTATGGTTGGTCAGCAGCTTATTATGGCTTGGCATTCCATGTCTAGATAATAAAATATGAAGTAGCTTTTATTATTATCCATTTGGGCAGTGCATTGCAGATTCCATCTTTAGCTCAATATTTCACATTGGAGACCCTGCAGTTCTGATAAAAGGTCTCCAACCAAAAATGCTGACTCTGTTTCTCTTCCCACAGATATCACAATCACAATCACAATAATACTTTATTAGCCAAGTATGTTTTAATGAATGAATGAATGAATGAATGAATACGTTTATGAATACGTTTGCAACATACGAGGAATTTCATTTGCCAAGTCAGTCATACAAATAGAAGCAACGGAACACACAAAACACATTTTAACATCAACATCCACCACAGTGACTCCTCCACATTCCGCACTGCGATGGAAGGCGAAAAAAAGTTTAAATCTCTTCCCTTCATTGTTCTCCTGCGGTCGGGAGCCTCGAGCCCTCCATTGACGGGACGATCTTGACTCCTGTAGCGGGGCCATCAGCTCCTGCATCGGGGGGAATCTCAGCTCTCCCGCTCCGGTGATCGAACCCCATGTCAGGGCTGGTCGAACCTCTGCATCGTTGGAGCTCCTGACATGCGCGGTCTCTCCCGAGACTGCGAGCTCATGATGGAAAAGCCCGCAGGTCGCCGTTGGAGCGATCCCAGGCAAGGGATCAGCTCCGATGTTAAGTCCATGCCCCGTGGTGAGGCTTAAGGCCAGTCCGAGGAGGTCTCCAGCTCCATCGATGGTAGGTCGCAGAGCGACCGGAGATGCCATCCGGAAATTAATCGCATCTCTGGCAAGGTAAGAATCTGAAAAAAAGTTTCCGACGACCCCCACCCCCTCCCCCCACATAAAACAAACCAGAGAACATTTACACGAACTTTTAACAGACACTAAAGTAGGTCATAAGAATAAAATAGCAGCAGGAGTAGGCCATTCGGTCCTTTGTGCCTGCTCTGCATTCCTAAAGGATCATAGTTGTTCTTCTATATCAGAGGCCTCCAAACTTTTCAGCATGAGGGCCACATTATATATTTGGCAGATTTTTGCGGGCCATAGGAAAAAATAAAGAAATGTCAGTTTTATAAATTTAATGAAAGAGAGAGACAGTGAGAGAGAGAGAGGCCGCTGTGCTCCCCGACTCGAAGCCCAACTGACTCGCGCCGTCCTGCGCTGAGCTTGCTGCGGGCTGGATAAAATCTCGTGGCGGGCCGGATGTGGCCCGCGGGCCGTAGTTTGGAGACCCCTGTACTACATCATTACCATTTCATGCCCTATCCCAGAGACCAGGGTTTGGCAACCTTGTTCTGCATAGGGGCCAGGACTCATGTCTGTGAGCGGATGGCGGGCCACATCTATCGCCATAGCGTGACACTTTCACATGTTTTCTGCAGTTCCCACAGTTTTCACATGTTTTTCAATTTGTTTTCTGCAGTTCCCAGGTCGGCTCGCCTGCCCCGGGACTGGCTGTAGCATCCAGGTCACTTGCGTGCCCTGGGACGAGCTGCAGTTCCCAGTTCTGCTCGCCTGCCCCAGGACTGGCTGTAGCGCCCAGGTCACCAGTGTGCCACGGGACTAGCTTCAGTTCCCAGATCAGCTCGCGTCCCCGGGACTGGCTACAGTTCCCAGATCAGCTCGCGTTCCCGGGACTGGCTACAGTTCCCAGGTCACAAAAACGAATTGAAAAAAAATACGCCTGTGAGCCGGATGATTTCGGGTTACGGGCCGAATCTGGCCCGTGGGCCTTAGGTTGGCGATCCCTGCCATAGACCTTCATTTTTATAATATCTGTTTTGAATGCAGTCAGTGACTGACCCTTGATAGCCTTCCAGAGTACAGAATTCTAAAAATCTACCACCTCATTTCAAACCTTAATGTCCAATCTCTTATTTTGAAACTAACTCTTCACCCAGGTGAAACATCCTCCCTGTATCTGCCCCATCTAAGAATTTGCTGTATCAATTGGATCATTTTACATTATAAATTGTGAACAATAGACACTGAACCTACTGTCTTATATAATACTCCAACCTTTACAAGGAGCCAACCAGGTGGATTTTCACTGAACTCCCCCCTGTAACAAGTTTAACCATTTCTATCTGTAACCTGTTTGAAAAAATATCTAACATCTACATAATTTCATATGCTTCAATTACTTCTCACTTCACACACCTTTCTTCCAAAGCTAAAAAAAATAGCCAATTCAATCTTCGCTCACAGCTAAAATGTTCCACTTCTGGATATATCCTGGTAAATCTCCACTTCACACACTCCAATGCAGTTGCATATATTCTTTGATGTCCTGCCCAGACAAAAACTGAAAACAAGTTGGTGCCTTGCATCCCTGTTCTATCCTATGCTTCAATGTTAAAAAATATCTTGAGCCTTTTTAAGCACCTATAGCTATTGTACGTTTAAGATAGTATGACCATTCCTTCATTCCTCTCGCTATACTCCCATTAGATGTGTGTTCTCTAGCTTTGTTGCAGTTCCCCAATGTATTGCTCGCATTTTTGGATTGAATTCTATTTACTACTTTTCTTTCCAACGGAACAGCCCATCCATAACCTCCTGCAGTCTAAAGATTTTGTCCTTGCTGCAAACAATAAAAATACATTTAATATTACATGTAAACAACTGAAATCAATGACATAAACCATCAGATACACTGCTTTCATAACCCTCTTTGTTGCCTCCGCAAATAATAACTCAACTTAATTTGAGATGACCTTTCTTTAACAAATCCATGCTGACTTTCTTTAATGAATCTCAATGAAGGTTTATGCTGCCCCTGACAACCTATTGCAATAATTTTTCACCAGCGAAGATAAACTATCTGCCCTGTAATTACATTTTAAACAATGGAACAACATCAGCAATACTCTAGCATCCCTCCTGTAACCAGATAATGTTGGAAAAATACAGGTCAATGCCTCTGAGTTCCCCTTGCTTGCTGCTTTTAACAGCGGGATATATTCCATGATGTTTTACGATCTCATCCGATTTGAATTAATCTCAATCCCTTGATATTTCCTTCCTTGGTATGTCTATTCTCTCCACTATTTTGCGTCGATTCTCTTCACATCACCGTCGTCCCTCTTATTAAGGCACAAGTTATTAAGAACCTGGCTCGCATTCTCTGCCATCACACCGGTTTTACTTTTGTCACTACACATAGTTTCATCTTTGGACCTCTCATTTTATGTATAGTTTTTATTTTCCTTATCTTTCTTTTAATTTCACACTTAGACTTGAGAATGCAGAAAGCCTGGAAGATCAATAGAAAGTCTTGATGTTTAATATGTGCTTTTGTGTCTCACCTTGCCCTCTATTTAGTTGTCTATAGGTGGCTCTGGTTTGGTCTTTTTCCTCAGCACAACCATCTTCACTTACATCATCAATAATCTTTCCATCGCAGGATCAAAACTAACGTTCGTTGATTGTTTAATATTCAATTCCATTTCATAGCTCCTCAACAACTGAAGCGACTCATGCCTGCATGAAGCAAGATCTAGATTTCACTCAGACATGGATTAATAAAAGACAAACATTTGTGCTGCAGAAGTAACGGGTAATGACAAATTCCATTGAGATAGAGTCAGGCCACCAGTCTTTCGTGGCATTGCCTTCATTAATTCTCCCACTGTCAGTATTTTGGAGAAGGCACCATTGATCATCTGGGTCAGCCACATAAATACCACGGCTGTAGAAGCAGGTCAGAGGCTTGGCATCTTGTGATGCTATGACTTGCTTCCTGCACAAGATCGATCAACCAACTACCAGACTCTGGTCAGGTGCACAATGGCACATTCTTCACTTGCCAACTGAAGTGCAATGTCAGCAACTGTAAAGAAGCTTAACACTATCCAGAATAAAGCAGCATACTTGATTGACACCCAGCAACCATATTAAGCTTTTATTCCCTCATCCACTGGCACACAAGGGCTGCGTTGTGTGCCATCTACAAAATGCACTGTCAGATTACTCTGACAGAACCTCACATATGGGTGGCACGAGTTGCTGCCTTACAGTGTCAGAGACCCAGGTTCGATCCTGACTACATTCTCCCCATGACCTGCGTGGGTTTTCTCCAGGATCTCTGGTTCCCTTCCACACTCCAAAGACGTACATACAAAGAACAAAAAGAAAACATCCACTACATAGATGAAGGCATTTCCTGAAGGCAGCCCACTTCCAACACCACCTGAGGGCATGGTATTTGCCATTCATTTCCAGTGATGTCTGCCATTCATGGGCAAGATTAAAGGGTTGAGGATAAAAGCTAGTCATTTCCAATTGCTTTTGTTCTTGATCACGTCAAGCTGGCACATCTCACTTCGAAACAATGTCAACAGAATTTTCTTTCTACATTTCACTTTTAATTGGCCTTGCGTTTATTCAGGTCCCTTGCTCTCAGCCAAAGAACCTGAAAACATGTCAAGTGCATGACTATTTTGGCCAACAAAGCATTGAAATTAGGCTTCGGGACCCAAGCAAAGTACAAGCAATGTCTCATGATGATGCATTGTATTTGCATAATACTACTGTTGATAGTCTGGGGGGGCTTCCTGTTTGTTGTGAAAACTATTAATATCCTCTTAATATTTTAACAATGAATGCAAGTTTCAATACACTTGACCCACATAATCGTTTTATTTTAGTTCAAATCAGGCGTTATTAATTCAAATATCACCTTTATGTTAATGAGTGTGGGAAGCAGACTTCTGAGTGGTTATGTGAAGACAAAATTAAGTGTTGTGATTATTTGTGGTGACTCAGGTAGACGAGATGGTGAATAAGGTATTTCCCACACTTGATCAGGGTGTCGAGTACAGGAGTCTGACGACATGTTACAGCTGTACAAGACGTTGATTGGGTCACATTGAGAGTACTGTATATTAGTTCGGCTCACCCAACTAGGGAAGGATGTCATTAAACTGGAAAGGGGCAAAAAAATATTCCCAAGGATGTTACTGGGGCTGGAGAACTTAAGTTGTAAAAAGAGGCTGAATAGCCCAGAACTTGTTTCCCTGGACCGTTGGAGGCTGAGGGATGACTTCTAGAACTTACAAAATCAAGAAGGCATTAATAAGGTAAATAGCCATGGTCTCTCCAGGAAAGGGGAGTCTAAAACTAGAGGGTTTAGATTGAAGGAGAGTGGGGAAAGATTTAAAAGCTCCATTTGAATGAGCATTGGAGGAGGTGTTCGCCTTGGCCTACGCGATCTCCGTGTTGCGAAACATTTGAAATCCCATTCCCATACTGATCTTTCTGTCCTGGGCATCCTCCATTGTCAGAGTGAGGCCCCACACAAATTCATATTTCGCTTGGGCAGCATACTACCCAGCGGTATGAATGTTGATTACTCTAATTTCAAATAACCCCTGCATTTCCCCCCCCCCCCCCCCTGCCCCACCCTAGATGTCTTACTAGTTCCACTCGTTGAATTCTTGTATCCCTTCGTGATCACTTCTTCCACATCTGCCAACAAAGGCTCCACCCTTCATTGGTCCTCTGTTGCCAGCCTGCTTTCTTCTGGCATTTTCTTACTTCCAGTTCTCTCCCCATCACTTTCAATCTGAAGAAGGGTCCCGACCCTAAACGTTACTCATCCTTTACCTCCAGAGATGCTGCCTGACCCACTGAGTTACTCCAGCATTTTGTGTCTATCTTGGGGAGAGGCAGGTACAGTTACGACAATTAAAATACTCTTGTACAGGTAGACAGAGAGGAAGGGTTTGGAGCAATATGGACCAGGCACACTCATGCAGTACTATCTCTGTTAGGCAACTTGGTCGGTATGTGTCAAAATGCCTGTTTCCATGGTGTACAGCTCTGTGACTATAAACAAAATATCTGTAAAGACCTTGTAATGCCACTGAGTTCTTTCAGAATGCAGCGGAAGGAGAATTTAATAGAAAAATTGTATTGAGTTATTAAGACTAGAGTGCCTTAACTTGGCTGTAGAGTATTCCAACTAAACTGAATTCAATTGAATTATTAATTGATCTGAAGTTGCGTATAATTCCTAGTAACATTTTTAAAAAGGGGAGATTTGACCTGAGAAAGTTCATTGGGTAGTCTTGGAGATTACATGTTTTCTGTAGGTTGGAAAAATACCAGGGACTATAAGTTGAAGACGTCACTAAGAAATATGTGAAGAATTTGATCAAAACCTCTATTCAGAGTGGTATGAACATTGAACTTGCTAGCACACAGAGCAATTAACGCACCTAGCATTGATATACATCACAAAGCTTTCCATGCTTATAAGCATGTGAAAAGAATGGAGCAATATTTTAGAGGCCATGCCTAATAAATGGTGCAGATATCTTTAAAAACACTAGGGACTTCTGCAAATTGTCTGAAGAAGCGTCTCGACTCGAAACGTCACCCATTGCTTCGCTCCATAGATGTTGCCTGTCCCACTGAGTTACACCAGCATTTTGTGTCTATCTGCAAATTGTAAATTGTCCCGCGTGGGTAGGATAGTGCTAATGTGTGGGGCGATCACTGGTCGGTATGGACTCGGCGTCGAAAGGCCTGTTTCCACGTTGTATCTTTAAAGTCTAAAAAGACTGCTGAGATTGGTTTACAAAAAAGTGCTGGAGTAATTTTGTAGGAATAACTGATGTGGAGTAAATGTACCAGGATTGTCATGATGGCCAATTGACCTGTCTCTGTGCTGTAATTGGTTTATAAATATTCTGAAGATTTTTGGTTGTCTATGGTGTTGCTTTATCTTGCAGAGTGTACGAATTCAGTCTAAACAGAAGCATAACGAATGTAACATTCCACCTGTGAAAAGAGCAAGGTAAGAGAATAAAATATTTTATTTCTTTGCTGAATTCTAGATGTGTTACATCTTCCTATTGGATAAGATAATTTTGGGGGAAAATAAGCCAATATTTAAAAAAACACAGGCATCAACGTCTAAATAATCACCAGCTGAGAATTTTGGACCTTGCACTGTGCAAATGAGGTCAAACTTGCTTAATTGTGCTCATACCTTTTCAAGTGGTAAACCACAGCCCACCTTAAGGACACAGGTTGTTGAATGGCTGTTTATTAATGTAATATAAATGACCTCGTAGTTGTATAAATGTGCAGCACAGAAATGGGCCCTTTGGCCCACCACGTGCATGCAGATCTTTTTGCCCAGCTATACCAATTCCATTTGTTCATATTGGGTCCATATCTTTCGATGCCTTGCCTATTGAAGTGCCTTCCTAACTGCTTCTTAAATGTTGTGAACTGATTTCACCTCCTCCCCAGCAAAGAGTTCCAGATATTAACTATTCACTGTGTGTTGAAAAAAAAGTTTTTCTTCAATTTCCTTTGTCTCCTTCCACTCATCTTGCATCTATACCATCATGTTAAATCCAGGCAATATCCTGGTGATTCTCATATGCACTCATTCCCTTCTTCTGTTTTTACTGGAATTGCACGTAATGCTGGTAGTGTAACCAGTATTTTATAAAATCGGCACATAATGTCCAACTTTTATATTCTGTGCCCTGTCCTATGAAGGCAAGCATGCCATATGCTTTTCTTCAGCACCCTTTCTATCTATCTTGTCCCCTTCAGGGAACTGAGCTTGAACCCTAGAGTCTTCCAGCATCCACATTTTTTAGTGCTGTTCCTTTTGTTTCATATGTACTTTCCCTATTTCCAAAAAGCTATACCTCACACTTGTTGGGCATATTCCATCTGTCAGCATTGTGCCCAACTTTCCATCTGATCTATCTCCTGCAGTAGACTTGGCCAACCTTCATCGCTAGCCGTAATGCCACCAATTTTTAGTGTAATGTTGAAACATACAAATCATTCTTTACTTATACACATCTAAGTTATTAATATATCTCACAAATAAGGTTCCCAATACTGATTCCTGTGGTATACTATAAGCCCCAGACTTCCAATTAAAAAGGTTCATTCCAGCAGTAGAGTTGCTGCTTTACAGTGTCAGAGACCCGGGTTAGATCCTGACTACAGGTGCTGTCTGTATGGAGTTTGTATGTTCTCCCTGTGACCGTATGGGCTTCCTCCGGGTGCCCTGGTTTCCCAAAGATGTACAGGTTTGTAGGTTAATTGGCTTTGGTAAAATTGTAAATTGTCCCTAGGATAGTTTTAGCGTATGAGTTGATGGCTGGTCGATGTGAACTCGGTGGGCTGAAAGGCCTGTTTCCACGCTGTACCTCCAAAGTCTAAAGCCACCACCACCCTCTGCCTCCTTTTACCTCTGAAGTCACACCTCGGCCACCTATGCTCCAGGGCGGAAAAAGTCCCAGTCTATTCAGCCTCTGTTTATAACACAAACCTTCCAGTCCTGTATGGTCCAATAATTTCTGCATGCAGTGGTACTTTAGTGTCTTTCTGTGTCTTTGGGAAGGTGGAGAAAAGGAGGGCCTGACAAATCCATGTGTTCTGAAGAAGAGTTTTGATCTGAAACGTCACCTATTCCTTTTCTTCAGATATGCTGCCTCACCCGCCTGAGTTACTTCAGCTTTTTGTGTGTATCTTTGGTTTAAAGTGCATTTTGTGTTTTAACCTTGGCTGGAGAGATGGATGGATTTGTTTATTTTCTCATTGATATCATTGTGGCTTTTGACTAAGATATCTGTTTAACCAGGATTGAGGATTTGCCACCCCCGTTGAAGAAACTCCCTCCAGAATCCACCCCAGCAGTGCTATTTACAGGATTTGAACCTGCACAGGTTCAGCTGTACATGAAGGTAATCTTCCTTTCGGCCTTTTGTCTTTGCTCAGAAAATTAGGAAAGCAAATGGTTTGTTATCTTGCATGCAAGAGATTGAAGTGTACAAGTGTAGAAGTAGCCTTTAGAGTAATTGTACAGAGTTTTCTTATCTTATGGTCTGTATATGTACATGGGAGACTATATTTGCATTATAGTCAGTGTGGTGAAACTTCAATAGAGGGGTTTTCTATTTGGAAAAGAGATACAGATTGGCCTAAAGTTTCTGGAGTTTAGAATAATGAGAGGTTTTTCCAATGAGCGAGCAAGGTCTTGAGATAGATTGACAGAGTAGGTAGCAAGAAGCAGTTCCTTTATCTTGGGGAGGGAGAATACATGAGCTTTGCATCAGGATAAAACTTTGTTATTTAAGAGAGATGAGAAATTTATTTTCACAGATAATTGTAAACTCAGTCAATTTATGTAACATGATTGTCCATGCATGGAACCATGCTGACTACTCTTAATCAGTCTTTGCCTTTCCAAATGAATATAAATCCTCTCCATCAGAATCTTTATCAATCTTTTCCCAACCACGTGGCTTGTAGTTTCCATTCTTAACATCACTTCCATTTTTGAAACTAGGTGACAACATTGGCTATCTTTTAGTCTTCTTGTATCTCTCCTATGGCTAACAAAGCTGCAAGCATTTCCATTAGAACCCCAGCAATCTCCTCCCTTGCCTCCCTTAGCATCCACAGATGGAATGCACCAGATTCTGAGGATTAATCCATCCTGATGTGCCCCAATATTTCTAGCATTGCCTCTTTCTTGATACGGTTGTGTTTCAGTATTTTAATGTGCCCCAGAACAGACTTAAGGGATTACGTCACATGCTATTTCTATTCCTCATGTTTCTGGGTGATAAAAAGGAAAGGGAGGGTTACAGTAAGAGCTGAAGAAAAGGTTACGGACACGCTTGAATGAAAGCATTTGTAATGCCAATTTTATACACGTACTAGTTTCCTAAATTCCGAGACCGAAGTTATAAGAATTGAAGACACATGGAACTGCAAGTGCTAGAATCTTGAGTAAAACAAAGTGCGAGAGTAACAGCGAGTCATGCAGCATCTGTAGAAGTCATGGACACACGAGCAGTTCTTAATCAGAGGCAAACAATCTAGTTTTCAAGAAGTGAAATTGGAAAATCATCTGGTGCATTTTGTTCATAATTAAGGGGTTTCTTTTCTTCCTTCTCAGAAACTCTACGTTCTTGGTGGTGAGATTGCAGAATCTGCCCAGAAATGCACTCATCTGGTTGCCAATAAGGTGACTCGTACAGTCAAATTCCTGACTGCCATCTCTACTGTGAACCACATAATCACACCTGACTGGCTGGAGGAGAGTTTTAAAAGTCAGAAATTCATAGGTAAGTCGGTCATCTAGAGGTTGATACAGATTACAGATCTTTCCAATTGGGCTACCCAGCTGTCCCTCCAGAGTTGAGAAAACACTAAAGATTATGCACGCATGCAGCTCAAAGTGAAGTCTGCCCAGAGAGTAAAATCTTCAATGTGAGGAGAAGAAAACGCAATTAGAGTAAATGGGTGGTTTATATTCTGTGCTACCTAAAGGATCTGTGGCTGAAGGACCTGTGTTGGTACTGTATCATGCTGTGTCTATATGTTCAGTCAAAAAACAGATGTGCCAATGCTTAATATTGCATTTATCTTCTGATTTGAGACGATACGATAGAACTTTATCCATCCCTGGAGGGAAATTGGTCTGCCAACAGTCACAACACACAACAAGGTACAAGAAAACTTGAAATTAAAATTAAATTAAAAGTGAAAAGAAAAAGACAAGCGACTGTTGGCTGGCACAGCGCCTTAACAGGAACGAATGAACAAACAAACAAACCAACGCAGGCTTATCCCCTGGGCAGAGGATTCTAAAACTGGAGTGCTCCCCCACACCGGGTCTCCCGTTGCTCTCCCACTGTCCCTCATGTCGGGTCCCCATTGTTCTTCACGGCCATTCCCCCCAAGCCGGGCCCTCCATTGTTCTGGTATGTTAATCAACAGTGTTCTGTTGTTAATAGATGAACTGGATGGTACTTACCTGCAAAGGCTCACCATATGCTTGGATAAATGTGAATATAACAACCCTGCTAGTCCAGGAGAAAACGGTCCCTTTGATTGGCGTCCATCCTTTACTCCGACTAGTCACAATGTGTACCACCTACAAAAATGTGCTACAGTTATTTGCCTCGGCTACCCTGACAATAGTGGCATATTGGCGCAGCGGTAGAATTGCTGCCTCACTGCGCTAGAGAACTGTGTTGAATCTTGACCACGGGTGCTGTCTGGAGTTTGTTTGTTCTCCCTGGGTGCTCCAGTTACCTCCAACATTCTAAAGACATGCAAGTTTGTAGGTTAATTGGCCTCTGTAAAATGTTCCTAGTGTGTAGGATATAACTTGTGTACTGGTGATTGGTGGGCCGAAGGGCCTTTTCCCCACTCTGAATGTCTAAAACTAAAACCTAAATACTGTCCAAACTTGCAACCATAACTGTTTATCTTTGTTCCTTCCTTAGTGTGAAAGTTAGTGTGAAGGGAAAATTGTATTTCTTCGAAGCATAATACTGCAAAGAATTCTTAATAAAATCTGAGGTGCATGTTTTTTTTCACCTTTGGTTTGGAACACTGGTGTAATAACATAATTTGATAACATTTTCTCTTGGACTATGTGGCTGAGTGCTGGGATCCATTTACAGTGTCTGATTGAGATTCTGTATGTACAGTGGGACAAAGACCCATCATTTATTTATTTGCCCCCACAATTTGAGATATGTAATAAAAAAAATTACATGTGGTTAAAGTGCACATTGTCAGATTTTACTAAAGGCCATTTTTATACATGTTGGTTTCACCATGTAGAAATTACAGCAGAGTTTATACATAGTCCCCCCATTTCAGGGCATTGCTGTGTCCCATAATGTTTGCAACACAGCAATGTCATGTAAATGAAAGTAATCATGTTTAGTATTTTGTTGCATATCCATTGCATGCAATGACTGCTTGAAGTCTGTGATTTTTGGACATCACCAATTGCTAGATGTCTTCTCTGGTGATGCTGCCAGGCCTGTATTGCAGCCATCTTTAGCTTATGCTTGTTTTGGGGGATAGTTCCCTTCAGTTTTCTCTTCAACATATAAAAGGCATGTTCAATTGGGTTCAGATCGGGTGATTGACTTGGCCACTAAAGAATTGACCATTTTTTAGCTTTGAAAAACTCTTTTGTTGCTTTAGCAGTTTGTTTGGGATCATTGCCTTGCTGTAGAATGAACCGCCGGCCAATGAGTTTTGAGGCATTTGTTTGAACTTGAACAGATAGGATGTGTCTAAATTGTGGATTACAGATTCAGAATCCATTATGCTACTACCATCAGCAGTTGTATCATCAATGAAGATAAGTGAGCCAGTACCTTCAGCAGCCATACATGCCCAGGCCATAACACCCCCACCACCGTGTTTCACAGATGGGGTGGTATGCTTTGGATTTTGGGCAGTTCCTTCTCTCCTTCATACTTTGCTGTTGCCATCACTCTGATATAATTTAATCTTCGTCTCATCTGTCCACAAGACCTTTTTCCAGAACTGTGGTTGATCTTTTAAGTACTTCTTGGCAAACTGTAACCTGGCCATCCTATTTATGCGGCTAACCAGTGATTTGAATCTTGCAGTGTAGCCTCTGTATTTCTGTTCATGAAGTCTTCTGCGGACAGTGGTCATTTGCAAATCCACACCTGACTCCTGAAGAGTGTTTCTGCTCTGTTGGACAGGTGTTTGGGGATTTTCTTTATTATAGAGAGAATTATTCTGTCATCAGCTGTGGAGGTCTTCCTTGACCTGCCAGTCTCTTTGTGATTAGTAAGCTCACCAGTGCTCTCTTTCTTCTTAATGATGTTCCAAACAGTTCATTTTGGTAAGGCTGAGGTTTGACGGATGTCTCTAACAGTTTTATTCTTGTTTCTCAGTCTCATAATGGCTTCTTTGACTTTCATTGGCACAACTTTGGTCCTCATGTTGATAAACAGTAATAAAAGTTTCCAAAGGTGATGGAAAGACTGGATGCAAGACTCGGTGCTGAGAGCTCTCTTATACCTGCATTAAGGAGGCAATCAAACACATCTGATCAATTACAAACTCCTGTGAAGCCATGTGTCCCAAACATTAAGTTGCCCTGAAATGGGGGGGACTATGTATAAACACAGCTGTAATTTGTAACCAAAACTAAATGTATAAAAAATACTCTTTAATAAAATCTGACAATGTGCACTTTAACCACATGTGATTTTTTTTCTATTACATATCTCAAATTGTGGATTACCGTGGCAAATAAATAAATGATGGGTCTTTGTCCCAAACATTATGGCGGGCATTGTAATTGGTGACCGTCTAAAGTCAGATACAAAACACGACTAAGAAAGCAGTAAGATTTATTTTACAAAGTAGCTCCCTAACATATGCTGTCTTTTTTTTTAAATCTGTGCATTTAAAATGAAGCTTAAACTTTTTTTAGGTGGTTAAAGAATAGCACTGACAGGTACTTGTAATTGTTTTAAAATGTTTTCTTCTGGAGTTAATTGAACCTTAGATTTAGCAACTCCACCGTGCAGAACCTGTTGATTTCATTAACTTTACCATCAACATCCTGCCTGGATTCAAATTCACATGGACCATCTCTGACACCTCTCTCCCCTTTCTCAATCCGTGTCTCCATCTCAGGAGACAGACTGTCGACTGCTGTCTACTATAATCCCATTGATTCCCACAGTATCTGGACTACACCTCCTCCCAAAGACACCATTTCCCAATTTCAAATTCTCTGTCTTCACTGCATCTGCTTCCAAGATAAGGCTTTCTATTCGAGAACATCCGAGATGTCCTCTTTCTTAATAAACATGGTTTCCCCCTTCACCCGTGTCTCCTCTGTTTTGGAGTTCCGCGCTCGCTATCCCTCCCCCCAAATAGAGTACCTCTGGTCCTTGCCTTTCATCCTACCAGCTTCCGCATCTAACACATTATTCTCCAATATTTCCTCCACCTTTAGCATGATCCCATCATCAGTCTTCCCATCTCCACCGTTTACCATAGAGACCAATCTCTCCGCAACTCCTTGGTTCACTCATCCCTACCCAAACCACCCCTTCTGCAGGTACTTTCCTCTGAAACCACAAGTGATGTAACACCTATCCCTACACTTCCTCCTTCACATCCATTCAGGGACCCCAGCAGCCCTTCCAAGTGAGATTGCGATTCACATCCACCTCCTCTAACCTCATCCACTGAATTTGGTGCATCTGATGTGGCCTCCATTACGTCGGTGAGGGCAAGCGTAGACTGGGCGACCATTTCACCAAACACTGCACTCGATCCACCAAGGTCTGCTGGATGCTAACCATTTTAACTTTCCTTCCCATTCCCACGCTGACCTTTCTCTCCTGGGCCTCCTCCATTGCGCTAGAGTGAGGCCACAAGCACCTCATATTACATTTGGGTAGCTTATAACCCAACAGGATAAATATTGAATTCTCTATATTTGGGCAACTTCCTAACCTCCATCTCTTTTCCCCCTCTCTCTTTCCTGTGCCTCAGCCAGTCGCGCATCTGACAGACATTTCTCCCACTGGTCCGTCCCCCTTTTCCGCTTCCTACCTGTTGTCTTCTGCCCAAATCCATTCCTCAGGCTTCACATTTCACTCCTCTTCTCGCATTATCCTACAGTCTTTTGTCATCTTTTAATCTCTGACATTTCTCCACCCACCTGCAAGTCAAACCTTCCCTCGTCTGTATTCACCTTTCACTTGCCTTTCACTTCTTTTCCAGCTTTTTCCTCCTTCCCCAGCTTCAATTAGTCTGAAGAAGTGTTCCGATCCAAAATGTCACCTATCCATATCTTCCAGAGTTGCTGCTTGACCTGCTGAGTTACACCAGCACTTTTTTTTAATGTGAAACATATTCCGTGATAACATTGTTATATTTCCACTATCTCTCTCTTCTCTCTCCAAACAAATGTACTTCTGTTAATTCTTTCCAATCATCTTGTCACCCCATTAGTTTCTTTATTTTTCCTCCCACTCCATCTGTGTAATTGCCTCTGAGTTCCATGGTGTTACCACAGGAATGATATACTATGGTTCCCTAAAACTTGTGTGCCAGGGTCTTGGAATATCGAGCAATTCAGCATAAGAATAGGCCCTTCGGATTCTGATGTCTGTGCCGACCACAAAACCAAATCAAGCCCAGATGTCTTGTCACAAACTATATCTCTCACATTCCTTACAAATGTATGTGACTGTCTAAATGGCTCTTAATGTCAATCTTGGTCTGCTTTCATTACCCTCCAGGCATTGTGTTCCAGGTGCCAACTGCTCTGTAAAAAAACAAACTTGCTCTGCACATTCCTTCAATCTTACCCACTTTAACCTTAAAGCTACGCCTTCTAGTGTTTAGTATTTCTAGCCCTGGGATAAGACTTGACTGTTTCACCCTATCTATACCTCTCATAATTAAATACATTTCTATCAGGTATCTTCTCCGCCTCCGCTCCAGAGAGAACTATCCAAGTTTGTCCAAGCCATCGTCCTGCACCTCTTCTGCACCCTTTCCAAAGCTTCCAACATGCATCCAATATTGCAGCAGCCAGAACTGCACATATTATACAAAATACAACCTATCCAAAGATTTATAAAGGTCTAACAGGGACTTTCTGACTCGTATTCAATGCCCTGACCATTCAAAACAAACATGCCTTATGCCTTCTTTAATACTCTATCTACTTGTGTTGCCACTTTTGCTATGGTCTTGCACCCCATGAGCCCTCTGTTGGGTTTAAAAATCAACCCATGATGTGTTCTTGTCAAATGTGTTTGGATTAAGATTACATAATTCACGCTCCTTGGTTGTACCATTTTTAATATGTGTATATATTAATATGTACATCCTTTAGCTGCATTCTTCTTAATGGCTCTTGTTTTTGCTTTCATTGCAGATGAGCAGAACTTTGTATTGAGAGATGCAGAAGCAGAGGTCCTCTTCTGTTTTAGCTTAGAGGAGTCACTTAAAAGAGCACAGGGTGCCCCCTTGTTCAGGGTAAGATTTATTTTATTCCCTGCATTTTGTAGGTGTGAATTGCATTTCCCAATATTTTGGATAGCAGTCAGGCCATGATTGTCCTTGTGTCACTTCAACATGAGAGAGAGTGGTGGTTATATATGTTGAACTTGTGTGTATATATTTGGAAGATAGACACACAAAGTTGTTGTAACTCAGCGGGTCAGGTAGCACCTCTGAAGACCCTTCTTCAGACTGAGAGTCAGGGGAGAGGGAAACTACAGGTATGAGAAACCATATACATATTTGGATGAACAGTGAGAATGCTGATCACGGGTGCTTCAAAAGAGAGAAAAGAGATATCAGGATTGTAAGAATTGAACAGAAGAGTGGAGATAATTGGATGTAAAGGATGTCATAGACACGGTAATCTGAATGGTATATTTTGTTATTAGATTGCGAATTTTGCCTTCTATGTCAATGGAAGAGCACCCTTGTTATGTTCAGAATCAGTATCAGAATCACACTTTATTCACAAAGTATGTTTTGCAACATACGAGGAATTTCATTGGCCAAGTCAGTCATACAATTAAAAGTAACAGATCACTCAAAAACACATTTTAACATGAACATCCACCACAGTGACTCCTACACATTCCTCACTGTGATGGAAGGAGAAATATAGTTCAAGTCCTTCCCTTAGTTCTTCCTCGGTCGTGGGCCTCGAGCCACCGTTGACTGGATGATCTTGACTCCCGTAGCCGGCGGTGTTCGGGTCCTTCATGTCGAGGCGATCAAGCTGCCGCATCAGGGGGGTTTTTAGCTCCCCCGCGCCGGGCGAACGAACCTCACGTCGGGGTTGGTCGAAACTTCCGCTACGTTGGAGCTCCCGACTCGGCCTCACCCGAGACTGCGAGCCCTTGGTGTTGGTTCTGTGGTGGTCGCGGTGGGAGCGATCCCAGGCAAGGGATCAGCTCCGATGTTAAGTCCACGCCCTGCGGTGGGGCTCACGACAGTCCGAGGAGGCTTCCAGCTCCATCGATGGTAGGCCGCAGAGCCCGGAGAATGTGATCCGAAAATCAATCCCATCTCCGGGAAGGAAAGTTTCCCCCGATCCCCTCCCCCCACCCCCCACATAAAACAAACCGAAGAACATTAAAACAAAAACTTTTAACAAACTAAAAATAATAAGAAGAGTGAAAAGACGAACAGACTGCCGGCAGGGCAGCCATCGCCCTGGCGTCCCTGGTGGTTGAAGTTAATGGTGGACAATTTTGTTTTATCGCTAAAAGGAAAGCTAAGAGAAACAGTATTTAGAGTTTATGATAAAGGTAGACAAAAATGCTGGAGAAACTCAGTAGGTGAGTCAGCATCTATGGAGCGAAGGAAATAGGCAACGTTTTGGGTCGAAACCCTTTTTCAGACTGATGTGAGGGTGGGGGGGGGGGGGTGGTGGCAGGAGGAAGAAAGGAAGAGGTGGAGCCAGAGGGCTGAGGGAGTGCTGAGAAGGGGACTGCCTGAAACTAGAGAAGTTACTGTTCATACCGCTGGGGTGCAAACTGCCCAAGCGAAATACGAGGTGCTGCTCCTCCAATTTACAGTGGTCCTCACTCTGGCCATGGAGCGGACCCAACACAGAAAGGTCGGATTCGGAATGGGAGGGGGAGTTGAAGTGCTGAGCCACCGGGAGATCAGATTGGTTATTGCGAACCGACTTTGCTTCTGGAAACTAAGGGGCACAATTGAATTCATTTCGATATTTACATATTGCATATTTGCATTATTTACAACATTAGGCGTTGTTGTCGCGATGTTTTCTGTCATCTGACGCCTATTGTACTTGATGGCTTGGACTAGGATGTATTGTTGAGAGTTCTTCTTGAGTTCAGTTTTATCCACCCTCATAGGGAAAGTATTTCTACATCACTCCTGGAATTTGCCCCAGTCTTACAACAATGAAAGCCATCATAGAGTGTGCAGGTGGGAAACTGTTAACAAAGCAACCTTCATATCGCAAGATCATGGAGCATAAACAGAATAAGGTTAGTCACCAGTCATTTCGTGTTTGAAACCTTTTTCTATTGTAATACGTGTCAAGTTAAGAATCTTGCTTACAAAAATAATCACTGACTATTTCCACTGGTTACCTTGACTGCTGATCTTTTGTCAGTGTCACAAAAGCAGTACTGATTGAAAGTGAATACTTTCACATTGTTGGTAAAACATTTTCCTCTCCCCTCGCTGTTAAAGGTGAATGGGTGATATTGTGAGCGATTATTCTGTTCCTTTTTGTCCAGAGTTAAAACCTACCTCCTATGTGAAATGAGGTTCATCATTTAGACCTTACTGCCAGTCAGTGAAAGTCTGTGGAGCAAAACAGATGCAAATTGGCCTTGAACGGGCACTCACCTGGAGAGGGGTCAATGATTTCCTGAATCGGAGAGGGAAAGGGAAGCCTTTTAATACTTTTACCTTAATGTATTTACACACAGGAATACTCACTCAAGACTGGGCGCTTGAAATGCAGAAATGTCTCGTATACGAATGCCATCTATTTAAACAAAGAAAAGGAAAAGGCGTAGGAAGGAACTGCAGATGCTAGTTTACTCCGATGATAGACACAAAATGCTGGAGTAACTCAGCGGGACATGCAGCATCTCTGGAGAGAAGGAATGTGTGACATTTCGAGCAAATACCCAGTCTGAAGAAGGGTCGCAATCCAAAACGTCATCCATTCCTTCTCTCCAGAGATGCTGCATATCCCGCTGAGTTACTCCAACATTTTGTGTCTAGAAAAACGAAAGGTGTGTTAAGCGAAATATTGGTTGATGGAATTGAGATGCAGTAACATTAGCAGGGGTCTTAAGTTATTATAAATCAGCTCATTCTTTTACATGCTTACATGATTTTCCCACTTTTATTCCATTAGAGCTTGTCTGAGATAATCTTGATCTCATGCGAAAACGATCTTCACTTGTGTCGAGAATATTTTGTGCGAAACCTAGGTAACCGTACTTCTGAGTTACCTGCGTATAATAAGTATAATTTTAGTTTTTAACCATATTTTTAAACTGCTTTTTTTCCTCTTGACGTTTCCAGATGTTCACAATGCAGAGTTCATTTTGACGGGTGTCCTCACGCAAACATTGGACTACGAGTCATATCCTTTGTATGCAGAAATTTCAAGTCCTCAGTGTGCTTTATATGTTTTACACAAATTCACACAGACTTTTAAAGGCCTCGCTGACACCTTCATAGAATGAGTGAGAAGTTACAATATTGAGAAAAACCTTGTGTTGAAAAAGAGTTCTCCAACCGAACTCCACCTTCCATCGCTGGTTCTGCCTACACAGCTGTTCAAGTAAACATTCTTTAGTTTAGTTTATTATTGCTATCTGTACTGGGGTACTGATAAGCTTTTTTTGGTGTGTGCTATCCAGTCAGCTAAAAGATTCTCCATGATTACAATCAAGCTGTCCAGTCTACAGATACAGGATAAGGGATCTAACGTTTAGTGCTAGATAAGAATCTAGTAAAGTCTGATTAAAGATAGTTCGAAGGTCTCCAATGGGGTAAATGGGAGGACGGGACCACTCAAGTTGGTGAGAGGATGATTCAGTTGCCCGATAACAGTTGGGAAGAAACTGTCCCTGAATCTGGAATACTTTTTTAAACTATGTTAAAATACAGATACTTTTTTAAAACCGTGTCAATGGTTTCCATCTCAGGCAGTGATTTCCTGGCCCCACTAATCCTTTAATCCTTTCACCAGTCCCTTTAAATCTATGGCCTATGGCTTTTGACTTGGTTACGAGAAATAAGTTCTTCAGTGTAGGTGCCTCATACATTTCTATGCCTCAAGTGTCTTTCCTCACCATCCATTTTGCCAAAGAAAATAACCCCAGTCTATTGAGTTTGTTTTCATAATCCAGGCTTGGTAACATTACACTATATCCTGGTAAATCACTTTTGCATCCTCAGCAATCACATCTTTTTCAGCAGATTATTTTACTAACGCAGTTTCACTACTGTTGCTTTTCACCATTGGCTGTACCGACCTTTCAAATATCAATCATTACCAGTTGCCGATCAAGGTCAGTCTAATCCATCTTTAGAATCAATTAGAATGTTACTAGGCTCAGTGGGGATCATGACAGAAGCCTCCTCGTGGCGATCCCCGGAAACGACGACACGGTACACGCTGTGACGCATCGGGTGACCAATTCTGTCAACATGTTGGACGACAACAGAAGCCAACAGCGAGCTATACGTCGTCTGACACGAGCGAATGAACTAGACTCAGTTCAATGCACTGTTCATTGTCCAGATAATGCTTACCTTGGATATCCAGTACTGACCACTGTCCATTAGGCATAATGTTGAATGGTTTTGCGATCTAATGGATGACTAGTTCTGTGTTTGATGGATACATTGGTATCTATCTGTTTTCTATAATTAGCATCCTCCATTATTGTAATATTGTTAATAAATTAGTAAGTCACCGTGGGAAGCACTTTGGAACCAGTGACTATAATACTTTTTGTTTCTTAATATCTATGTAAAAAAATGGGACTGGTCCACAAGATAAAATTGTAAACTGGAGCAAGGCAAAATTTCAAGGCATTAGACAGGAACATGCATATGGTAAGAATCGAGTGTTTTATTGTCGTATGTCCCAAAGTGGAACAATGACATTTATAAAAACATGTATAAATAAATCCCTTGATTATAAGGGATATAGGAGTTCACTTAAGAGGGAAATTAGGAGGGCAAAAAGGGGGGGCATGAGGTGGCAGATAAGGTAAAGGAGAATCCTAAACGAATCTGCAAATATATTAAGAGCAAAAGAGTAACTGAGGAGAGAAGCGGACGGATGAACTTGGCCAACCCAACATTGGCACAAATAATTGCCAGTCTAGCATTTCAACAAAGTCGAATGATGGAATGGATTTCTGCAACAATCTTGACAACCTAAACATCATGGTACTTAGATTGGCAGAAATGTTATGGACGGTCTGCGAGAAACAATGTAAGCAAATGATAAGTCTTATTACCCAGGTACTCTATGAATAATGGCTGCCGTCACCTAGCACACTTGATTAATGCAAGGTCTTATCACCTGCTGTTACTTGGGTCATGTTGCCTTATTTAATTTGTTAAGACGGTCTATTTAGCTGATAAGTTATTGATGTTTTCAGTTAACCAATGTATGTTATCAGAATTTGCAGTTGCCCAGTGTACTTAGTGCTTCCATCACCAAATGTACTTTATCAATAAAAAAGCTTGTTACCTTTTGTACTGAATTCTTACCAGGCCTTGTTAACTCAGATTAAGAGACTGCTAGTACATATAACAATAATTAAAGATCATAACTCCATCCCATGGTTGCAAATATTACTGATGTAAATTTACAAGCTTTTCCCTTGGCTGCTACTTCATATTTTGCTGTTAGCTTTCTGCAATATAGAGATATGCAAGGGAAATGAGTTTTGTTGTGCAAATGCAGTACAACAGGATCAGATTAGGGAATCCCTTGTGCTGTGCTATTTTTCTTAACCATCTCACATATAAATTCACCTGAAGTAATGGTACGTGTGAAACGCCACATCAAACTACCAATTTGGTGTTGAAAGGAACTACTGAGGAGTTGGGACGTATGGTTGTCCTTTCCTGCAAACAGTGACACCGCTGTTCACCCTGGAAAGTCTTCAATGCAATCGACAGATTCAGGCGGGACAGGAATAAGAAAATTGCATCTTTGTACGATGTGTTATTTCAAGAACATATTTTGTTATGTTTTATTCACTGTGCTGGCTTGTTTTTCTCACTGTAGATTATTTTAGCCAGTTCAAATAGCAAACAATTATTTTTAATAAGCTGTTTTTAACTATGATACCGACTGTGGGATGAGCCCGTTTATGAAAATTTAGCTCTAACTTGTTTATTATGAAGATATATAAAATGGGCTGTTGGGTAATAAATTATGGATGTTTTAAAATTCTGGATTTTATGCAGATTTTGTTGTTTTGTATTTCTAACTTGTGAAATTTATTACACAAAATTGCACGAGTTGAATAAAAATGGCTTTCAAAATAATTTGAGCCACAAGATTCTTGATTTGTCAGGAAGAGGAGGCTTGTGTTGAAAACGGGCATAGTTTCTGTTTGCCCTCCACTGTTGTCAGAGTGTGCAATCTGTTAAGAGTTTTATGACATTAGCAATGGATACTTCAGCAGCATTTAAGTTAGAAATGTCAAAGGTTCTGCTCTGAGATTGGCCAAGTTGAGCCAATAGTCTTGTGCCTGAATTGTATTTACCCCCAGAGCTACCTACATTAGAGATACGGCATGGAAATAGGCCCTTCGGCCTACCGAGTCTGCGCCAATTCACCTCTACTCCATGGTGGACATTGGACTTTGTCAACGGAACTGGTGCGCTACAATGTTGAGAACTATATTCCGCAATTTGTATCTTCCCCACTCTATCGATTGTATTTGAGTTTGACTTGATTGGATTTATGTATAACTAGACTAAGTGGGACCCATTGGGTCTCATGTTCACACGGGAGGGCTGGTCCCCCAATGCAATATTCCACCTCTCCGCCAATTCCAATATTGGTGGCCAGTGGGGGGGGGGGGGGGGGGGGCTTTCTGGAGCGCTGGTATGGGTGTTGTGGGCTGAAGGGAGTGGTTTCCAGAGGGCTAGTATGGACTGTGGGCCAAATGGATTCTTGGGGTGGCAGCTCATTCACTCAAGCCTGATGTGCTGGCAGCTCACTCACGGCTGGTGGGCTGGCAGTTGATTCACGGCTATTCCTTGAAATTTCATTTCTATCAGGGTGCAAGGCCACCAAATTCAAATGCAGTTTCCTACTATTTCCTACTATAGAGATTCTCAACACTAATAACACTGTTCTTTTTCATTGATGGGAAGAATCCTCTGCACCTGATGAGTGGAGGGGGACTGAGTAAGATGGCCAAAAATCACAGCCGTAAGTGGTAGCGTTTTATCTAAAATCAATATACAGTGCAAACAGGAAGTTGTCAAGTTTAGACTTTTAATCATTTGCAGTTTTGAACCAATCACCACCAACAACCATTTGCAGTGCTTTATTTCGAACCAACTACCACCAACAACCATTTACAGTCCTATATTTCAAACCCACTACCACCAACAACCATTTGCAGTACTTTATTTCAAACCAACCACCATTTGCATTGCTTTCTTTCAAACCAACCACCACCAACCACCATTTGCTTTGCGTTATTTCAAACCAACCACATTTTCATTTTCAAACCACATTAAGGGCACTCAAGGTCAGTAAAACCACACTCATAGTTTTGTGGACATGTGTTCAGTGTTATTCACAGCTATGACTGAGAGACGTGACCCTCTCGCTCCCCCATCTTGCAGAGAATGACTGAGGCACTCAACACTTCCGGGTTTTATAGTCCCTCTGGAAGGGTCGTGGCCTTCAGGAGAGAGAATCTCAACATTTTTTAAACACTAATAACTCTTTTATTTTTCATTGATGGGAAAAATCCTCTTGTCCTGCACAGCGGAGGGGGACTCTGAGTAAGATGGCCACAACTCACAGCCGTAAGTGACAGCGTTTTTTTCTAAAATCAATATACAGAACAACAGGACTTTTAGTAATATAGATATAACTGATCTGATTGGATAGCATGCAAAACAAAGCTTTTCACTGTAATTTGGTAGACGTGACAATTTATTGAAGCCAATTAACCTACAAACCTGTACGTCTTTGGAGTGTGGGAGGAAACAGGAACACCCTGAGCAAAACCACACAGTCACAGGGAGAATGTACAAACTGCATAGAAACAGACCCATAGTCAGGATTGAACCCAGGACTCTGGTGCTATAAGGCAGCAAATCTACTGGTGCGCCACTGTGCTGCCCTTTCTCTTGAAAATTCCGAGTAGTGGTTCTCATTGCTGCGTCTCCCATCAAAATCCTGAGGGGTTAGCATTGATCTAAGTTTCAACTGGACCAGCTGCATGATTATTGTGATCAAAGTGCTGATCACGGGTGAACATCAGGAACGTTGAGGAAGATGACTGACTTTGGTGCCTTCCCTCACAGTGGGAAACGTTTTGATTCTGCTGTGTGGGGATGTTTTATGATGAGCTCTATCGTGTGTTGTGTTCTTTATTTTTGTATTGTATGGCTGTATGGTGATCACATTTTACTGTGCCAACTGGCACATGTGACAAATAAATGTATCTTGAATCTTGAATCAGAAGTTGGATATCATGCTGCAATCTAATGTACAGAACTAAAATCCTGCAATCCAGGCAACATCATGATGATTCTTCTCTGCACACTCTCCAGTGAATCCGTTTAGTTTATTATTGTCACATGTACCGAGGTACAGTGAAAAGGTTTTGTTTGCATGCTATCCAATCAAAGAAAAGACTATACTTGAATGCAATCAAGCCGTCCATAGTGCACACATTTTTTAGTGCAAGATACAACATCGAGTTCCAATAAAGCCTGATTAAAGATAGTATAAAGGTCTCCAATGAGGTAGATGGGAGGTCAGGACCACATTTTTGAAGACTGTTCAATTGCCTGATAACAGCTGGGAAGAGACTATTCCTGAATCTGGAAGTATGTGTTTTCAAACCTCTATACCTCTTGCCTGATGAGAGAAGGCAGAAGATGGAGTGATCGGGGTGAGGCTGGCCCTTGATTTTACTGGCAGTGTGAAGTGTGGATAGAGTCAATGGAAGGGAGGCATGTTTGTGTGATGGTCTGGGCTAAGTCCACAACTCTGCAATTTCAGGCGTTCTTGCATGAAGCTGTTCCAGGCTGTGAAACATAAGATGGTTTCTACGGCGCATCCGAGGAAGTTGGTGAGGGGTGTTGGGGACATGCTTTGCCATCTAAGGCTTGTTACTTTGATTTGTAAGGGTGTCAAAGGTTATGGGGAGAAGGCAGGAGAATGTAGAGAGCGATAGATAGAACAGCCATGATTGAATGGTGGAGTAGACTCAATAGGCTGAATGGCCTAATTCTGTTCCTATGATTTATGAACTTATAAGGAAGTAGAGGCATTGGTGTGCTTTCTTGGTCATGGCTTCGTTGTGGCTGGTTCAGGACAAATTGTTGGTAATATTTGATGTTTTCGACCATCTCTACTTCGGGGCCATCAATGTAAACGGGGGTGTGTGTACTGCTTCGCTTCCTGAAGTCTATCACATTCTCTTTTGCTTTGTTGATATCGAGAGAGAGGTTGTTGTCTTGGCACCAAGATACAAGGTTCTCAATCTCCTTTCTATACTCTGTCTCGTCATTATTCGATATCTGGTCCACTATGGTGGAGCCATCTGTGAACTTGTAGATTGAGTTAGATTGGTATTTGTCTGCACAGTCATGATGGAAATAAAGATTATAGAAGGGGGTGAGAATGCATCCTTGCAGGGCACCAGTGTTGAGAATTATCTTAGAGGGTGATCTATCACCAATCCTCACTGATTGTGGTCTCTTGGTCAGGAAGTCGAGGATCCAGTTGCAGAGGGGAGGGGAGTGCTGACTCCAAGTTCCACAAGTTTGGAGATGAGCTTGGTTGGATTAATGATATTGAAGGCAGAGCTACAATTGACTAATAGGAGTCTGATATCGACTAACACTCATCCCAGGTGTTCCAGGGATGAGTGTAGGGCAAAGCCGATGGACATGGACCTCTTTTGGCAGTAGGCAAACTGCAGTGGAATGGTACTGCGTAACTGTACTACAATGTGGCAACCAGAACTACACACACTTAGATGTGGCCGAACCAGTGTTTGTATATGGTGCGCTGACCTGAAATTGGTTGTGATGTCTCCCAATTCCATTTCCACAGCCGAGGCCAGCATCATACCCAAATAGTGTCCTGGTTCAGTGATCAATATTTTCCTGTGGTTAGAACACAGTGCTGGAGTAACCTAGCAGGTCATGTCGCATCACAGGAGATAGGTGACCTTTCGGGTCGGAACCCTCCTTCAGACGGGACCCTTCCTGTACATCTGGCCAGGCCACGATGAATGATAAGAATTTGTAAATCCCAGAGTGTGACAGGTTGACATTGTTATTCATAATTTACTATCCCCACATGTCACTTTGGAGTGCATTGCTATGGAATATGAAAGGCTCCAAGTGTTTGGTTCCTTTCATGATAGACAATTCTTAGAACAAAGCTTCCTCTCAGCTTCACAAAGCTACATAGTGGCACTGTTAGTAGGCATGGCTTCAAGGACCTGAGTTTGATCCTCTCCTGTAGCTCTGTCTGGAGATTGCATGTTCACCTTAAGACTCTGGGTTTCCATCAGGCATTCGGATATCCTACCATATCCCAAAGATGTGCAGAATTTGTAGGTTAATTGGCCTCTGAATAGCCCATAGTTTTCAGGGAATGTGTGCAAAAGTGAGATAAAAATACAATGAGTGATCAATGATAGGCGTGGGCCGAAGGGGCCGTTTCCATGGTGTATCTTCCAATCACTCAATCCATGAGGTTAATTATCCTGAGTGTAGGTGAGTGTAGCTTGGAAACAAGCCGTTCAACCCAACATCCCCCCCACCCCACACCTTAAACCTACGTCCTCTGGTTCTCGATTCTCCTACTCTGGGCAAGAGACTGTGTTTACCCAATCTATTCCTCTCGTGATTTTGTGCTCTATAATATCACCCCTCATCCTGCTGCGCTCCAAGGAATAGAGCCCTAGCCCGCTCAACCTCTCCTTATAGCTCAGGCCCTCGAGTCCTGGCAATATCCTCGTAAATCTTCACTGCACCCTTTCCAGCCTATAGGTGAGATAAAATGGGATTCATGGAAATGAATGCTTGAAGGTCAGTGTGTGCTTAGTCGGATAAGGGTCTGTGTCTGCATGACTAAATATAAAGTAGAACTATTTAATTTAGATAATTGGACCAGAGAGAATCCATGCTGAGAGCTATTATCAATGTTTTAATTTTTTTAGAAAGATCGCAAATGGTACAGCATTCACTGTGGAAGAGTTCCTGTGGTGAACGTCATGAAGCTAATGTTAGTTCTGTCTGGTTCAGGCCTTTTCAGACCAAGCAGCAGGCCAGTCTGCAGCATCAACTTCTCTGTAAGTGAACTAGAGTGATGCTGTCTGTGGTTGTTTCCTGAATACGCGTCACTTTTGTGCCTCAGTACATCTTATACCAAGCATAACCTTTCCATTTATATCCTCCCAATTGTAATTTTCTTCCCCTAGGATATGTCCTAGTTTAAGTTTGACAGAAGAAAATATGAGTCACCAATCACCGACTTAGCAACTAGTTAAGATCAGTGATATTGAACGGGGTATTGCAACTATAAGGCTAAATTAGTCGCATTTGCAAAGTGTCCTTCATGACCTCGGGACATCCCAGAAAACCTTGAACATAATAAATAACTTTCAAGTTCATTCTCTTCTGTAGTGCTGTCTCACTATTGTACCCTGAAACTGCTGCACTCCTTTGATTCTGTCATCTTGTTACTCCCCGAATTTATTCCTGAAATAGCTCGGAAGGAGCTCAATTCAAGTCGAATTCAATTCGGAGAGAAGCTGCAGCCAGAAGCAGAGAGAGCGAGTATTGGCTGGAAGTAGGTGAGTCAGAGGGAAAGAAGATTTAAAAAGGGCGGCAAAGTCCCAGGTTCAAGTAATTTACAAATTAGCCCTAAAGTAGTTGATTAGGTAACAGATAAAGAAGTGCAGCTGTAGCAAAGAGGCCTTATTGAGGTGAAGTGCCCTGGTGAGTAAAGTGTGAGTCTTTGGCTCAGTAAAGTCAGTCTTTTGCGAGGAGGTTACACCTGATTCGAATTTGTGATTTTTTTTGTCCACTGAAGAAAAGGCAGGCAAGTTGGTACAGTGTGTTTCCTGCAGGATTTGGGAAGTCAAGGACACCGCTGGTGCTTCTGGAAACTACACCCGCAGAAATTGTGTCCAAGTGCAGCTCCTGAATAGACGTGTTGGGGAAATGGATCAGCAGTTGGATGACCTCAGGGCCATTGGGAAAACAAGAGTTTCCTGGACAAGACCTACAGTGAAATTGTCACACCTAGGAAACAGGAAGAGCAAAGGGGGATGACTGAGAAAGAGAAGTGAACATGGAGTGCAGGAGACCCCAGTGGCTGTACCTACTGGAAACAGGTACACCCTCTTGGGATCGGACGACACAACAAGATTGAGTGGTGGCCAGGGCTGTGATTCCAATCCTGGTGCCGAGGCTCAACTGGCAGTCACTGGAAGTGTCATGAGAGCAGTCAGGGTTACTGTCGAAGAAGTACTGAAGATACTGTTGTGTTTGAAGGTAGACAAATCTCCAGGGCCCGATCTGATATATCCAAGGACATTGTGGGAAACTAGAGAGGAAATTGCGGGAGTCCTGGTTGAAATTTACGAGTCGTCCTTAAATGCAGGAGAGGTGCTAATTTGCTAATCTTGTCCTGTATGTTCTCATCCAAATCATTGATGTAGATGACAAATAGTAACGGGCCCAGCACCGAACCCTGAGGCACATCACTAGCCAAAGGCATCCAATCTGAGTTAAACAAATCTCCTCTGCCTGCAAGTGATCCATACCCCTCCATTCTCTGTACATCCAAGTGCCTATCTAAAAACCTCATAAAAGGACACAAAGTTCTGTAGTGTTTAATACACTGCGTGGTGGCACAGCTGTAGAGTTGCTGCCTTACAGCGCTTGCAGCGCCGGAGACCTGGGTTCGATCCCGACTACGGGTGCTGTCTGCACGGAGTTTGTACGTTATCCCGTGACCGCGTGGGTTTTCTCTGAGATCTGTCATTTCCTCCCACACTCCAAACACCTACTGGTTTGTAGGTTAATTGGCTTGGTATAAGTGTAAATTGTGGATAGTGTAAGTGCGGGGATCGCTGGTCGGTACAGACTCGGTGGGCCGAAGGGCCTGATTCTGCCCTGTATCTCCAAACTAAACTCAACAGGTCAAGCAGCATCTCATGGAGAACATGAATAGGTGACGTTTCATGTCGAGACCCATCAAATTAATCAAAAGATTAAAGACTCTTGAATGCCACTATTGTATCTGCCTCCAAATCACCCCTGCTAGCACGTTCCAGGCACCCACCATTCTACCTAATATATGCCTCTCATAATTTTATATGCTTCTATCGGGTCTCCCCTCAACCTCTAATACCCTCTAATCCAGGGAGCATTCTGGTAAACCTCTTCCCTACCACCACATCCTTCCTGGGGTGTGGTGACCAGAACTGAACACGATAATGTAAATACTGTCAAAGCAAAGTTCTATGAAGCTAAACATGATTTCCTGACTTTTATACTCGATATCCGAACTGAAGATTAGCGTACCACTTGTCTTCTTTACCACTCTATGTAGTCATGTTACCACTTTCAGTGAGCTGCGGACTTGGAGCTTACCTCTGTACATCAATGCTGTCAAGTATTTTGCCATTAACCGTATACTTTCCCCTTGGATTTAATCTCTCGAGGTAGAACACCTCACACCTGTTCAGATTAAACTGCATTTGCCATTTCTCCGCCCATTTCTGTAGCTGATTTCTATCCTGCTGTGTACTTTGACAGCCTTGCCTAATGAAGATCAGCGTCCCTGTATCAACGCTTTTATCACTGCCTTGAACAGGTCGGTCAGCATCTCTGGGTATTATGGATAGGTGACGTTTCGGGTCAGGACGCTTCTTCAGACCCGACTCAGATTGTCACCTGTCCATGCTCTCCAGGGATGCTGCCTGACCCGCTGAGTTATGCCAGCACTTTGTGTCTTTGCTTGGTAAACCAGCATCTGCAGTACCTTGCTATTCGGCTCACCAGCCTGTAGTTCCTTGGCTTGTCCTTGCAGCCATTTTTTCAATAAAGGCACAACATCAGCCACCGTCCAGTCTTCCAGTACCCCATCCATGGCTAACAAAAGTTTTGTAAAGTCAGAACTCACATGGAATCCCACTTGGTAGTTGACGTAGAGGTTTCCATCAGCTGCCCCAGTGCGAGCCTGAGCACTTTGCATGGAAGCTGATAGTTTGGTGTGACTGCAGTATGTCTAGAAATAACTGCACTAGAGAATCTGTTAATACTGGTTCGCACGCATCCATAGATCATAGTTAGCTGATTTGCAGCTGGTTTAAAAAGCTGCATCTTGCTCTGTAAAATAAGTAGTTTATACAAAAGTGTGACCTTGCAAGGGCCTGACAAGGGCTATCATCATCAGTCAGACAACACAGGGGCTCTCAGGTGCAAATCCTCGTGTCCCATCTGACGCATGAAGGGACATGAATGTGAAAGTTGCATTGAGCTGATTTTGGCGATCTTTAGAACTATCACAGAGTCACGCAGAATTAATCAATCTCCGGGCCCCTCAGTCATCTGACAGGGAAATATATTAAGGTGGAATTAAATACAGTTTCTTGCAATCAGTCCACCTGGGAAGTGGGGAGAGGAGAATTATATCTTGTGTTCTCCATCAAAATTCAGCCAGACGGACACCTGCATTACTGGCACCAGGACCATCTTAGTTTAGTTTAGAGAAACGGCATGGAAACAGGACCTTCTGCCCACCCTGACCATGCCGACCATCGATCACCCATTCACACTAGTTATATCTTATCCCCTTTCACATCCACTCCCTACACACTTGGGGCAATTTTACAGAGGCCAATTAACCTATAATTCCGCACGTCTTTGGGATATGAGAGGAAACCAGAGCACCCGGTGGAAGCCCACGTGTTTGCAGGGCGAAGGTGCAAACTCAACACACAGAGAGCACCCCCGAGGTCAGGATCGAACCCGACTCTCTGGTGCTGTGAGGCAGCGGCTCTAACAGTTGCGTCCTTGTTTCACCCTTTTCCCTGCTGTAGGTACTCTATAGGTTGAGCAGCAACTGTGGAGGAGGAGGGGGTGGTAGTTGGGGGGGAATGGCCAGAGTAGGGGGAGGAATTGTCAATGTTTCGGTCTGGAGAGGGTAGATATCACTGCAAATTTAATCTGCAACTTTCTGACCTTAGCAAGATCCAATGTCGTCATACATCCTTGAGAGCACAACTTAACGAGATCGAATGCCAGCATTTCCAACTGTTCCGGTGTTCAGTTGGAGTATTTAGTCTCATTAATTCACTTTTGCCTGATTTACGTCATCATTCAGCTCTGACTGAGAGAAGTTGTTTCTGATCCTGTCACCTAAATAGGTAACTGCGTTCTATTCACTAATGTGTCCTAAATTAGCATCAGAGTATCACAGGACAATATCAGCCATCCAGACTCTGTATCCTAACTCCATTCGCCGTCTCGGTTTTATAACATTTAACAAGGCTCTCTGTTTTCAATCCTTCATGGAACCTGAGATAAATAACTTTAGTCTTTAGAGATACAGCAGGGAAACAGGCCCTTCGGCCCACGAGCCTGCACCAACCAGCGATCACCCCGTGCATTGCACACTAGGAACAACTTACAGAAGCTAATTAACCTACAAAACTGCGCGTTTTTGGAGTGTGGGAGGAAACTGGAGCACTCGGAGAAAACCCACACAGGCACGGGGAGAGCGTGCAAACTCCATACAGACAGCACCCGAGGTCAGGATTGAACCTGGGTCTCTGGAGCTGTAAGGCAGCAACTCCATCGCTGTGCCACTGTGCCGCTCTGTAACACGGTGAAGTAAGCCAGCTGAGAGTCCATAGTGAAGGGTCAGCAGCCGAGAATTGTGTTGCCATTAAAGAACTGGAGGAGATGTGAAGGTGTAACTTCCACCCAGTGAGTTGCAGTGATTGAGAATGCTTGGCCTGAGAGCATGTGTGATTCAGCCTCAATAGCAACTTTTCAAAAGTGGAGGGCAAAAAAAAAAAAGAGTCTTTTAGAGTCTGTCAGAGCTCTTCTTCTGGTGATCCTCTGCAAAGGATCCCCGGCCCTTCAGCCTATCGTGTCCACACCAACCATCGATCACCTGTACACTGGATCTGTTATCCCACTTTCTCATTCTACATATTAGGGGCAATTTTACAGAAGCCAATTAAGCTACAAACCTGAACGTCTTTGGAGTGTGGGAGGAAACCGGAGCACCCGGAGAAAACCCACGTGGTCACAGGACAGGGAGAATGTAAAAACTCCGTACAGACAATACCCGTAGTCAGGATTGAACTGGGGTCTCTGGTGCCATAAGGCAGCAACTCTACCACTGTGCACTGTGCCACCCTATGTCGAAGGAGCTGAAGAGGAATTTTTATAGCTCGAACACAGGGGTGCAGCTAGTTGAGCTGCCTCCTCACAGCTCCAGTGATCAGGGTTCAATCCTGACCTCGGGTGCTGTCTGTACTGAGTTCTCTCTCTATGACTGCATAGGCTTCCTCTGGTTTGCTCTAGTTTCCACTCCCATCCCAGAGACTTTTGGTTGGGAGGTTAATTGCCCACTGTAACTTGTCCATTATGTGAAGGTGAGTAGTAGATTGGGATTAATATGGGGTCAGTGTAGATGGGTGCTTGATGGTGAGCATAGATTTGGTGGGCAGAAGGGCCTGTTTATGTGCTGTAGGATTCTGTGACTGAGACAAATGGCATTTATGAGTCCTTTACACAGGCATATAGATATACAGGGAATGGAGGGATATGGATTATGTGCAGGCCGATTAGAGCTGTTCTTGGTATCATGTTCAACACTGACATTGTGGGCCGAAGGGCTTGTTCTTCATGTTCAAGTTTGCGTTTTTTGTCACTTAACCAACTAAGGTACAGTGAAATTTGAGTTCCCATACAGCCATACTAAGTGAAAATAACACAATACCCACATTTACCACAGTGGAATCAACGTTCCTCACTGTGATGGAAGCCAATAAAGTTCAGTCATCTTCCCCTTTGTTCACCCGTGTCGGGGCCTTCAACCCTCCGCACTTGCCGTTGCCGACTGTCTGATGTTCAAGCCCTCTCGTTCGGATAATCGGAACTCCGACATCGGGACGGATCTGAACACTCATGGCATGGAGCTCCCGAGTCAGCCGCTTCTTACCGGAGACCGCGGGCTTCATGGTGTTAAAGTCCACGGGCCCCTCCGTCAGAGCTCTTCTTCTGGTGATCCTCTGCAAAGGATCCCCGGCTCCACGATGGTAAGTCCGCGTCACGCTTGCGGCTTGAAGCTCCGGGCCGGTCTCCAGGTAAGGCCGCACCACTCTAGGTTGTTAGGCCACAGGGGGCACGGAGATGTGACACAGAGAAAAATCGCATCTCCATCGAGGTAAGTGAATGGAAAAAGTTTCCCCCGATTCCCCCCCCCCCCCCCACATAAGACATACTAAGAAACATTAAAAGAAGCATTCAAAACATACTTAAAATAATAAAAACAGAGAAGTAGACGAACAGACTGCTGGCGAGGCAGCCACAGAGATGGCGCCACCCGATGGTCTTGTGCTTTAATGTTCTATGTTCTATGTCTTGGCACAGAATGGATGTGCTGAGTTACTTCATTCCGAAGAAACAAGAAACTGCAAATGCTGGTTAATACACAAAAGGACACAATGTGCTGGAGTAACTCATCGGGTCAGGCGGCAGCGCTGGGGAACATGGAGAGACAACATTTTAGGTCCGAGGAAGGGTCTCAACCCCGAAACGACATCTATCCATGTTCTCTGGAGATGCTGCCTGACCCGTTGAGTTACTCCATCACTTTGTGACCGGCCCTGGTTTATGCAAGGGTGATACAGTATTCAGTATTCGTACCGATACTGTTCAAAGTATAACACAAGCCTGCTAGACCCAGTACAATCATCTTCTCTGCAACCTTTCCAGCTTAATGACATCTTACCTTTCGCTAGACTGTCAGGAATGGCTTACAATGCTCCAAATATGGTTCAATTCCACTTTATTGTCTGATGTACTGAAGTACAGTGAAATTCATTTTTGCATACAGTTCAGTAGAAAAATGAGGGGGGGGGTCATTGCTGGAGACAAAATATCAAGGCAATGATCCAATTATTTAAATGGTAATAGGATTATGCATGGATGTTTCAGAACAAACAAAATTACTTCCATTACATTCAAAAGGAAGATAATGAACATGGTCAGGATGATACTGAGAGAAAATGTCTGATATAAATTGTAGGTTTTTTGTAGGACTGCACTTTACATCATAAAGGTAAGTAATGGAATCAAGCTTGTTTCCTAGGTAACAAAAGAATCTGCCAGGAAAGATCTAAAGTTAGTGATGAGGGATGAGTTGAGCAACGTCCATTACAGAGATAAACTCCTTGCAATGAGTAAAATGGATTGCATTTACGAAGCACCAGTCACGACCTGGTGTTTCGCAGCCCAGCTACTTCCTGGAAAAATAGTCACTGCAGGAACGCTAGAAAAATGTGTCCATTGTTACGTTTAGTTTAGCGATAGTGTTGAAACAGGCCCTTCGGCCCACTGAGTCCGCACCAGTCACCCTGTACACCAGCACTATTCTACACACTAGGGACAATTTACTATTTCATCAAAGCCATTTAAACTACAAACCTATACGTCTTTGGAGTGTGGGAGGAAACCAGAGCACCCGGAGAAAACCCACGCTGACACGGAGAACATACAAACTCTGTCCAGACAGCACCCATAGTCATGATTGAACCCGGGTCTCTGGCGCTGGAAGGCAGCAACTCTACCTCTGCGCCATTGTACTATCCCTGTGCCTGCTTATGTTTATGCCACAGATATTGACCCCGGAATAGATCTTGCTAAGATTACAAAGAACAGTCCTGGAAAGGGCAGGAGGGCTGAATTTCAACCTTCTTCTCCTTCCCAATTTGTCTTCTTGATCGTTACTAATTAAAACATTATTCACCAGCGGGACCGAAGGAATTTAATAGCATTTTGCCATAATAAAATGCAAAATGCACATGAAAATGAGAGCCCTTATAAACTGTGGTGCTGAACTCCGTGGAAAATTGCCAGTAAGTTCAGAGGGATTATGCATTTCTTTCAATCACAGGCTCAAGCACACTCACAGATTTGCAGCAATTTATTTCTGATTAATCTTGGTGGTTCTTTGAATAAATCCTTCCCTCCCATCACTTAATCAATGAGTTGGCATAGTTGTAAAAACAAATCAAGTCAAGAATGTTTTATTGTCATATGTCCCAAAACAGAACAATGAAATTCATACATGCAGCAGCACAACAGATATGTAAACATAGTGAGTCTATGACTCAATGCTCGGTAAAACCCATAATATATTACTAAAAAGAAAATGTCAGCACAGTATGTATATAAATAACAGATATATAAATAGACAATGATAGTGCAAAAATAATGTCCCCAAGTCTATGTAGTTCAGAGCTTATTTGGAGATTGTAATGTTTAATACACTGCCTGGTGGCACAGCGGTAGAGTTGCTGTCTTACTGCGCTTTCAGCGCCAGAGACCCGTGTTCGATCCCAACTACAGGTGCTGTCCGTATGGAGTTTGTACAGTATGTTCTCCCCATGACCGCATGGGTTTTCTCCGAGATCTTTGGTTTCCTCCCACACTCCAAAGACGGGTTTGTAAGTTAATTGGCTTTGTATAAATGTAAATTGTCCCTGTATGTGTAGGATAGTGTTAATATGTGGGTATTTCTGGTCGGTGTGGACTCGGTGGGTCGAAGGGCCTGTTTTTGTGCTGTATCTCTAAACTAAACTAAACTAAACTAAACTAAATAGCCTGATAGCTGTAGGTATGAAGCCAGTCCTGAACCTGGATGTTACAGTTTTCAAGCTCCTATACCTTCTTCCGGCTGGCAGGAGTGAAATGAGAGCGTGGCCAGGGCAGTGTTGGTCTCTGATAATGCTGTCTGCCTTTTTGTGGCAACGAAGCAATGGAGTGGCTGCCTCGCCAGCAGCTAGTAGTCCTTTCACCCTTTTTGTTATTTTTAGGGGGTCGAAATGTATGTTTTAATGTTTCTCAGTATATGTCTCATGTGGGGGGTGGGGGGGAATAGGGGGAAACCGTTTTTCAGTCATTTACCTGGACAGAGATGCATCTTTTCTCTGTGTCGTAGCTTCGCCTCCCCCTCGCGGCCTACCAACTGGATCGGCGCGGCCTTTCCTACCATAGACGGCCCAGAGCTTCAGCAGCAGGCGCAGCGAATTACCATCGTGGAGCGAGGCGAACCTTTCCCGGGGATCGCCAGCATTTGAGCTCCGTCCAGCGGGGCCTGCTGACTTTAACACCGTGGAGCTGTGGTTTGCTGAGCTTCTAGCCGCGGGCGCTGACTTTAACATCGCGGAGGCCTAGGATCTTTTGCCGAGGATCACCAGTGTTGGTGCTCCGTCCAGCCGGGACCTGTGGACTTCCGTAGGCCGCGGTCTCCGGTAAGAAGCGGCCGATTCAGAAACTCCAAGCCGCAGAGTGTGTTCCTCCTTTCTGACGCCGGAGTTTTAATCATCCCGGCGAGAGGGCCTGTACATCGGGCCGTCCATAGTGGCGACTGCGGAGGGTTCTAGGCCCCGACCATGGGTGAACAAAGAGGTAGATTGACTGAATTTTATTGCCGTCCATCACAGTGAATCCGCTGTGGTGGATGTTTATGTTAAACTCTATTGTGTATGGTGTTCTTTTTATTCTTATGGCTGTATGGCAACTCAAATTTCACTGTACCAATTGGTGCATGTGACAATAAATTTGAACTTGAACTTGAGTCTTGTAGATCCCTTTTTTAAGTTTAGGTTTATTATTGTCATGTGTACCAAAGTACCATGAAAAGCTTTGTTTTGCATGGAATACAAACAGATCAGATATACCATGCATAAATCCCATTCAAGTCAAACTCAAATACAATAAATAGAGCAAATGGGGAGGATACAAGTCAAGTCAAGTCAAGTTTATTTGTCACATACACATACGAGATGTGCAGTGAAATGAAAGTGTGCAGTGCAGTGAAATGACAGAGTGCAGAGTTCCCAGCATCAGGAAAGGGTATACGCAAAGTCGCCAGAGAAGCACTCCGACCGCTGGCCTGGGGGCTACGACATCGGTCTGTGGAGCTTCTGGCGGCAGGTGTGGAGTGGAATTTACTTACCATCGCTGGAGGTCGCCGGAGAAGAGCTCAAACCGCCGGCCTGCGACCTACTGCATCTGGAGGCCGTAGTCTCCGGTAAGAAGGTGGCCGATTTGGGAGCTCCAGGTTTGCTAGATCTGTCCCGACGTCGGCGTTCCGACCAGAGGGCTTGAACATCGGGCCGTCCGTAGCGGCGACTATGGAGGGTCTGGGCCCCGACCACGGGTGAACAAGAGAGGAGAAGGAGGAGGACTGTGAACTGTATTGCCTTCAACCACAGTGAAGAATGTTGTGGTGGATGTCTGTGTTGAATTATGTTGTGTATTGTGTCCTTTTTTAATTGTAACGCTGCATGGTCAATTACATTTCCCTGCACCTTACGGTGCATGTGACAAATCCATTTGAACTTGAAGTCCGTGTCAACCAATGATCACCCACACACTAATTCTATCCTACACACTAGGAACAATTTACAGAAGCCAATTAACTTGCAAACCTACACATTTGGAGCATGGAAGGAAACTGGAGCACCAAGAGGAAGCCCATGCAGTCACTGGGAGAACGTACTAAATCCATGCAGACAGCAATTAGTGTATGTAGGATAGCGTTAGTGTGGGGATCGCTGGTCAGCCTAGACTCGGTAAGCTGAATGGTCTGTTTCCATGCAGTATCTCTAAACTAAACTAAAACATCTCGTACTCCCTAAGCAGTTCATACTAACCTTGAGACTCCTCTACCAGTCAATATGATCACAGTTAATTTTGATCTCAGCCTCAACTCTATTTTCCTGCCTGTTCTCCACAGTCCTTTAATCGCCTGTAGACCAATAAACTAACTACCTCAGCTCTGAATAAATTCAATGATTCAGCCTCTGCACATCTCTAAGGTACATAATTTCAAATATTTATGCTTCTAAGAGGAGATTTTCCTCTCATTTCTGTGATAAGTGCATGATCCCATAATTCTGATTTAAGGGGAGGGGGGTAGGATGAGCAGAAGCAACAGACCAGACCACCTAGCTAGTCAGCTCATAGTCATACAGCATGGAAACAGGCCCTTCGGCCCAACTTGCCCACACCGCCCAACATGTCCCATCTACACTAGTCCCACCTGCCTGCTTTTGGCCCATTTCCCTCTAAACCTGTCCTATCCATGTACCTGTCCAAATGTTTCTTAAACGTCGCAATAGTCCCTGGCTCAACTACCCTCTCCAGCAGCTCGTTCCATATACCTACCACCGTTAGTGTAAAAAAGTTACACTAACTGAGTTACACTCAGATCCCAATTCAATCTTTCCCCCGTCACCTTAAACCTCGGCCCTCTTGTGCTTGATTGCCCTACTCTGGACAAGAGACTCTGTACGTTTATCCTATCTATTCCTCGTATTATTTTGTACACCTTTCTTCCTCCTGGGCTCCAAAGGTTTTTAATATAACTATTTCAAATGAATGAATAAAATGAATCCAGGTTTTTTGATCGTTGTCTTTATTGGGGCGGAATATATATGTTGTTCTCACAAAAGAAAATTAACTTTACACAAAATATAATTTACATTTTAATGAAATTATCACGAATCATGAAATTATGATTGAAGCAATTAGGAGCTGATGTTTCATGCTGATATTATGTAAGGAGAGGCAGAGTAATGAACAATGTATTAGCAAAACCAATTTTATACTTAATTTATTTCTGATAAGTTTGGCTTACAATGTAAAACAAATTTATATTATTTCCAGTCCTTCATCCTGATTTTACTTTTGTGGGAGATTTTTTTACTTTGTACTGTCTGAGAGATACAGGCCCTTTAGACCACCGAGTCCATACTGACCACACTGACATACTGATCACCCGTTCAAACACTAGTTCTACGTTATGCCACTTTCACATCCACTCCCTACATACAGGGGGCAGTTTGCAGAGGCCAATGAACCCACAAACCCACACTTCTTTGGGATATGGGAGGAAAATGGAGCATCCAGTATGGTGATAGGGAGAACAAACAAACTCCGCACCAGACCACCCGAGGTCAGGATGGCACCCGGGTGTCTGGCGCTGTGAGGCAGCAGCTGAACCCCTGCACCACTGTATTGCCCTTTAGCAAGGGCTGCTTTATACTTTATTGAAACGTTATTTGTACATGTGCCCTTAAGAGGGGAGAACTGAGAGACTGCTGAGTGTCCCGATATACAAGGACGTGGCTCATCCCTGCTTCACCCATCCCAAGGGCTTCTTAATTCACTGGATGGACCGCATAGTTAAGGTAGAGGGTCTGACTCAACGCCTTGAGGTGCTTGATTGTGGCATTCCTGGCAACTTCCTGGCCTCCTGATCCGGAATATCTAACAATCCCTACTATTTGTGGTACCATCCCTACTATTTGTCATGGATTTCACTTCATGACTGCATCTTTCATCCCATCCCATGCAGATGTGAAGCTTCCACTGGATGTACTATATGTCGCTAGAAATTGCATTGAAATGAACTTGTTCATCATAGCTGGACCAACCTCCAGAAGATGCTACCAAAATACTCTGGGCATATCTAGGGTGGCACAGTTGGGCAGCGGTAGTTACTGCGTTACAGCGACCTGGGTTTGATCCTAACTATGGGTGCTGTCTGTATGGAGTGTGTATGTTCTCCCCGTGACCTGCATGGGTTTTATCAGGGCGCTCCGGTGTCCTCCCACTCACCAAAGACGTGCAGGTTTGTAGGTTAATTGGCTTCTGTAAGTTGTAAATTGTCCCTAGTGTGTAGGATAGTGCTAGTGTACGGGGTGATCACTGGTCGGCGCTGACTCGTTGGACTGAAGGGCCTGTTCCCATGCTGTATCTCTGAAGTTTAAAGTCTAAAGTCTCCTGTCCAAGAGACCCAAACATCCTCAACCACTGCTCCACAACCATCAAAGATGGGCATTGGAAATTCATCACTCCCCCAATAACACCATGAGCGTTTGTCGCCACTGGGCTTGTACTTTCTGGAATTTAGAAGAAGGGGATTTAACCATACAGAAATGTGAAAGGCTTGGATAGAGTGGATGTGGAGAGGATGTTTCCACTAGTGAGAGAGTGTAGGACGAGAGGTCATAGCCTCAGAATTAAAGGACGTTCTTTTAGGAAAGGGATGAGGAATTTCTTTAGTCAGAGAGTGGTGAATCTGTGCAATTCTTTGCCACAGAAGGCTGTGGAGGCAAAGTCAGTGGACATATTTAAGGCAGAGATAGATAGATTCTTTATTAGTACAGGTGTCAGATGTTATGGGGTGAAGGCAGGAGAATGGGGTTAGGAGGGAGATGGATCAGCCATGATTGAATGGCGGAATAGACTTGATGGGCCAAATGGCTTAATTCTACTCCTATCACTTATGATCTTATGATCTAATCACTGTCACGGAAGTCAGATTATCCTTCCTGAGAGTGAATCCATGTAAAGCGACAGACCTGGATGCAGTCCCCGGCCACGCCAGTGTGGACCAGTTGGCAGAAGTACTTGTGGACATCTTCAATCTCTCCCTACTCTTTTTAAGAGGGTGCTGCCAGGACTAGAGAGCCTGCTCTATAGGGAGAGGTTGAGCAGCTAGGACTCTATTCCTTGGAGCCCAACAGAATGAGGGGTGGTCTTATAGGGGTGTACAAGATCACGAGGGGAATAAATGCACAGAGTCTTTTACCCAGAGTAGAGGACTTAGTTTAAGGTGAGGGGGAAAGATTTAATGGAAACCTGAGGGGCTACTTTTTATACAAAGGGTGGTGGGTGTATGGAACGAGCTGCCAGTGGAGGTAGATGTGGAAGGTGCTATCACAGCGTGTAAGAAACATATAGGCAGGTACATGGATTGGATAGGTTTGGGGGTTAGGGGCCCAACACAGGCAGGTGGGACTAGTGTAGATGGGGCATGGACTAGTCTGCGTGGGCTAGTTGGGTGGAAGGGCCTGTTTTCACACTGAATGACTCTGTGACTCTCTGTGGCTCTGCTCAATTCTGAAGCCCATGCCTCTTTGCACAAAGACCATGATCATCCCAGCGCTAAAGAAAACAAGGTAATGTGCCTTAAGAACTGCCATCCATTAGCTTTGACATCCATCGTCATGAAGTGCTTCGAGAGGCTGGTCAAGGCGCACATTAACTCCAATCTCTCAGTGGGCCTTGATCCACTACAGTTCACCTACTGCACCAACAGGTCCATGATAGATGCCATCTCCCTGGCCTTAAACTCATCCCGGGAACATTCGGAATGGAGGAACATTGACATTGGACTAAGGTACACAAAATTGCTGGGGAAACTCAGCGGGTGCAGCAGCATCTATGGAGCGAAGGAAATAGGCGACGTTTCGGGCCGAAACCCTTCTTCAGACATTGGACTCTTTAGTATGTAGAAGGGTCCACACCTGAAAGGTCACCTATCCATTTTCTCCAGAGATGCTGTCAGGCTGACGAAGGGTCTTGACTCGAAACATCACTCATTCCTTCTATCTGGAGATACTGCCTGTCCCGCTGAATTACTCCAGCATTTTCTGTCTACCTTAGCTGTCTGACCCACTGAATTACTCCAGCACTTTGTGCCTATCTTTGGTATAAACAAGCATCTGCAGTTCCTTTTTATTATATTAGACTCCTATTTATTGCCTATACCTCTGCCTTCAACACCACAGTTCCAAATAAAAACTCCTCTCCAAACTCTTGGACCTAGGACTCAAGACCTCCTCTGCTGCTGGATCTTTGATTTTCTGACCCATAGACCACAATCATCAAGGATAGATGACAAAACAATCTTCACGCTTCTTCATTCTTCATTGGTGTCCAGCAAGGCGGTGTATTCAGCCATTTACACACTCAAATTTGTCTGGCTGGATTCTGCTTGAACTTTGTTTAGAAGTTTGCAGATGGCTCACAGTGGGCCAGCGAGAAGGAGTACAGAAAGGAGATAGAGGGCTTAGTAGCATGGTGCCAATTCAACATCAGCAAAATTAAATAAAAATTGCTTATCAATTTCAGGAAGTAAGGTGGAGTACATGGCCTATTTTGTATCTATGGTGCCGAATTGTCAAAAGTTTCAAGTTCCTAGGTGTAAATATCACCAACACTTTGCTCTGGTCCAACCACATTCTACAGCCAAGATAGCACACCATTGCCTTTACTTCCTCAAAAGGCTATGAAAATTCTCCAATGACCGAAGACGCTCCAGAGATACCATCCTATCTTGATGCATCTCGGCTTGGTATGGATAATGCTCTACCCAATAAATTGTGGAGAGTTGTGAATGCAACCAAGTCCACCAGCCTCTCCCCACCCCCACCGCAACCCCTATTGACTCTGCCCGCACTTTGCTGAGCCAGGATAGCAGCCAACATAATCAAGGACCACTCATACTCTGGTCATTTTCTCTTCTCCCTCTCCTGTCAAGCAGAAGATAAAGCAGCTTGAAAGCACGTACCACCAGATTCAACAACAACTTCTTCCCCACCATTATCTGACCCTTGATAATAATAATAATAATAATAATAATAATAATAATACATTTTATTTGTATCGCGCTTTTCAAGGACTCAAAGTCGCTTATGCTCAGGAGGAATTTCTGATCTCCCAATCCAATCTTGTTGCACTTTTGGCCTTTGCACTTTAGTCAGTTTAGTTTTGAGATAATATCATGGAAACAGGCCCTTCTGCTCACCAAACCCACACCAACCAGCCATCCCCGTACACAAGCACGATCCTACATATTAGGGACAATTTACAATTTTTATTGAAGACAAATTAACCACCAAACCTGTACGTCTTTAGAGTGTGCGAGGAAAGCGGAGCACCTGGAGAAAACCCAGTGGTCACAGGAGGAACACACATACTCTGTACAGACAGCGCCCGTCGTCAGGATCGAAACCGGGTCTCTGGCGCAATAAGGCGTCATCACTACCGCTGTGTCACAGTGCTGCCCACCCTTCCGTAGCTGTAACATAATATACTGCATTCTGAAGACTGATCAGTCTGAAGAAGGGTCCCAACTCGAAATGTCACCTACCCATGTTCTCCTGGGTTGCTTCCTGACCCACTGAGTTACTCCAGCATTTTGTATCTTTATTTGTAAACCAGCATTTACAGTTCCATAGGTACTCTCCGCAGTTCTTAGTTCTTCCCAGTCCTCCCACCAGTCTTACTGTCTCTGACTCCATTCTATCTTTGGCCCGCCCACTCCCCTGTCATCAGTCTGAAGAAGGGTCTGGACCTGAAACATCGCCCATTCTTTCTCTCCAGCGATGCTGCCTATCCCGCCGAATTATTCCAGCATTTTGTGTCTACCTTCGATTTAAAGCAGCATCTGCAGTTCTTTCCTCTCCTTATGTCTACATTCTGCATTCTATTCCTGGGTCTCATTTGCACTACTCTTGGAACATGTGCAAAAGCAATTAAGACTTAATGTTTAATTTCTGTGAAGCATCAGTTTAGATATTGTTCAATTACCAGTGCAATGCACAGTGAAACATGTGCTCTTTCAAACAGTGCTAGTTTGTGGATTTTTTTAAACTCAAACTCTGCATGATTTCTTTTGAAAATAGATGTTATCTTGAATGCATCCATGACAGTTGAGTGGCGTGGTGTATCCTTAATGATTTATTCAATAGCTCTGCCAGAATTTAGTGTCTATCTTCAGTTTAAACTAGCATCTGCATTTCCTACCGACACATCCTGAACACAATCATTGTTTGTTTATTTGTCTGTCAGTTTGAAAATTCTAAATAAAATTCTGAAAAATGAGATTCCTTTTTGCTGCAGCACAACAAGTAAGTAAACTTTGTATTCTGTATAGGCCATGATAAATAACAAATACAATCTCAGTGTGTATATATATATACTGATATCATCATATACTTATTAAAACTCTGATCTTGTTAGTGTGTATATGGGTATATGTGTGTGTATATGTGGTTGTCTTTATTCTTCGCAAAAACACTATGCGGTAATGATTACATTTTTACATATTCCGTTTGACATTTATCCCGTCGAAGCCGGGAGCACCTTATCTGAACATTTCATGCTTTATTTCTCCTTATTCTCGACTCACTACTGATTAAAGTCAAAAGACTTTGAAATTAAAACCACCAGCTTCAAATGATGATGTCACAATGGCTCAGCTAGCAGAGACCAGCCTCAATGAAGTTTTCATCCTATATTTGACTCCGTTATTCACGATTAAAAATGCCAACATTCACAAGATTTTCACATATTCTGATTCATATTTTTCCCCGTGAGGCAGAGACTACTTTCAGTGAACATTTTATGCTTTATTTCTCGACATTACTGATTAAAGTTTAAAATAATCAAAATACCTTTAATTTCAAACCGAACATCTTCAACTCATGACGTCACAATGGCTCGACTAGCGGGGAGGGCGAATTGCTATTGCAACACGCAGGGCAAGTGCAATTGGAATTTATTTTTGAAGATCACTGCTGAGGGAGGCAAGGGGATTGCTGGAATCAAATGTTCAGGAACGGCTTGAGTTGGAGGACCATGCCTCCCGTGGGGGCTATGGGTAGGGAACGGGTGCATTGGGAGAGCAGACCCACGGGACTGCACTTGGTCTAGTGTATGTATGTATATATATATATATATATATATATATATGTGTGTGTGTGTGTATATATATATATATATATACAGTGGCTTGCAAAAGTATTCATACCCCTTGAACTTTTCCACATTTTGTCACGTTACAACCACAAACGTAAATGTATTTTATTGGGATTTTATGTGATAGACCAACACAAAGTGGCGCATAATTGTGAAGTGGAAGGAAAATGATACATGGTTTTCAATTTTTTTACAAATAAAAAACTGAAAAGTGTGGCGTGCAAAAGTATTCAGCCCCCCTGAGTCAATACTTTGTAGAACCACCTTTCGCTGCAATTACAGCTGCAAGTCTTTTGGGGTATGTCTCTACCAGCTTTGCACATCTAGAGACTGAAATTTTTGCCCATACTTCTTTGCAAAATAGCTCAAGCTCAGTCAGATTGGATGGAGAGCGTCTGTGAACAGCGATTTTCAAGTCTTGCTAGAGATTCTCAATTGGATTTAGGTCTGGACTTTGACTGGGCCATTCTAACACATGAATATGCTTTGATCCAAACCATTCCATTGTAGCTGGGCGTATGTTTAGGGTCATTGTCCTGCTGGAAGGTGAACCTCGTCCCCAGCTCAAGTCTTTTGCAGACTCTAACAGGTTTTCTTCCAAGATTGCCCTGTATTTGGCTCCATCCATCTTCCCATCAACTCTGACCAGCTTCCCTGTCCCTGCTGAAGAAAAGCATCCCCACAGCATGATGCTGCCACCACCATGTTTCACAGTGGGGATGGTGTGTTCAGGGTGATGTGCAGTGTTAGTTTTCCGCCACACATAGCGTTTTGCATTTAGGCCAAAAACTTCAATTTTGGTCTCATCTGACCAGAGCACCTTCCTCCACATGTTTGCTGTGTCCCCCACATGGCTTGTGGCAAACTGTAAACGGGACTTCTTATGGCTTTTTTTCAACAATGGCTTTCTTCTTGCCACTCTTCCATAAAGGTCCGATTTGTGGAGTGCACGACTAATAGTTGTCCTGTGGACAGATTCTCCGACCTGAGCTGTGGATCTATGCAGCTCCTCCAGAGTTACCATGGGCCTCTTGGCTGCTTCTCTGATCAATGCTCTCCTTGCCCGGCCTGTCAGTTTAGGTGGACGGCCATGTCTTGGTAGATTTGCAGTTGTGCCATACTCTTTCCATTTTCGGATGATGGATTGAACAGTGCTCCGTGAGATGTTCAAAGCTTGGGATATTTTTTTATATCCTAACCCTCCTTTAAACTTCTCCACAACTTTATCCCTGACCTGTCTGATGTGTTCCTTGGGCTTCATGATGCTGTTTGTTCACTAATGTTCTCTAACAAACCTCTGAGGCCTTCACAGAACAGCTGTATTTATACTGAGATTAGATTACACACAAGTGGGCTCTATTTACTAATTAGGTGACTTCTGAAGGCAATTGGTTGCACTGGATTTTATTTAGGGGTATCAGAGTAAAGGGGGCTGAATACTTTTGCACGCCACACTTTTCAGTTTTTTATTTGTAAAAAAATTTGAAAACCATGTATCATTTTCCTTCCACTTCACAATTATGCGCCACTTTGTGTTGGTCTATCACATAAAATCCCAATAAAATACATTTACGTTTGTGGTTGATGTGGAAAAGTTCAAGGGGTATGAATACTTTTGCAAGCCACTATATATATATATATATACACACACACACTGATATATACAGTATATTATATACATATAGATATATATACACATACGCTAATAGATATATATATATAATATATATATTCTGAGATTTTTGTTGTTTATCATGTCTTTTACAGAATACAAAGTTTACATATATGTTGTGCTGCTGCAAATAATAATTACATTTTTCAGAATTTTATTTAGAATTTTCATAAGAATTTCATTTATCCGTTTCAGGACATATGACAATAAAACACTTGACTTGAGAGATTGAAAATTGCACCTGAAATCTCTTGAATTTAGAAGAATGAGAGGCAATCTTATTGAAATTTATAAAAACCTTTCACGAGCTTGGTGAGTGTTGGTGTTTTCCCCTACAAGCTTGTCTTGAACTAGAGGTCTCCATCTCAAAATAAGGTGTCAACCATTCAGGAAAAATATGAGAAGAAATGTCTTCGCTAGAAGGATTGTACACCTCTGAATCTCTTCTCAAGGGTGCTGCTGCTGAATATTGGTATTCATAAGTTCCTGTCATAGGAGAAGCATTAAGCCATTTGATCCATCGAGTGTAGGGGTTTGGTTCCCTTTGCTCCACTTCAGGCCCAAGAGTGATTCTCTCCCTTGTCGGTGGGTTAAATGGCCACCACTCCACTCGAGTGGTTCCCAAGAGAGAATACAAAAAGGGAAATTCCCCTGGGCTCTAGACCTCGGAATTATGGTGGGATATGATAAAAGGTTGACTTGACCAGAGCATACTGATGAGAGAAAACAGAAACCAAGACGGATTCAAAGCAAGTCTAAAATTTACAGGCTTTATTAAACAATGAGAAATTGAATCTCACCAACACTACATAATACGTGACTAAACTTATGCTTTAAACTAAGACTATGGAAAGAAAATTATCGGGCACGTCGTAAAACTTACTTTACACAATTTTAGAGACACCCCCTTTCCCCTTCTTCTCTCAACCTCTATCCTATTTCGGGAACTTCACCAGGTCACTGGGGTACTTACAGCTAGGTTGATGCAGGGTCACGAGCCGTCCAGCAGAGCAGAAAGAGAGAGCGAGTTCTGGCTTGACTCCTGCTTTTTATACCTGAGTTTCTCCCTTGAAACCCCCCAGGTGGTCCTCTGGACAAAAGGGTCTTTCGATGATTCCCAGTTTCGATCTGGCATGAACAATAGGCTTCCGATGATAAGGGGTTTGCTGATGTCATGATCCCTCAGCCTGATCGTTATCCCATTGCCTAAATGGGCTCCCATTGTCTCGATGGATGGGTCATTCACGATGGTGATTGTTTTGCTGTTGGGCTGTTTACTCCCGTCTGCTGAGGCTCGGTTCCTTCCTTTGTGTTTCCAAAATAATCTCGTTATCTCCGTCTCAGCCTTTCCTGCTCACACCATCCGCCTAGTGGTGTAATGCCCAGGCCCACAGACAGGTTCGAAACTAGTTCTTCCTTTGTGGATTGGGGGGTTTTTTCTTTGCAGCCAGCAAGTCTGTTTTAAAAATGTCCATATCCTTATCCGAGTTCTTCCATAATTTTGGAGGATTTGCCACAATAACTTACAGGACTGAGGAAGATGGGAAGCTGGAAGTCAGCATGGAAGATGATAAAATAAAGTTCAGTGGACAGAACAGGCACGAGCATGGCAGGGAGCCAAGAAAGACTGTTGGACTGTTGGACTGTTGGACTGTTGGACTGTTGGACTGTTGGACTGTTGGACTGAATGCATTTATTTTAATGCAAGAGGCTTGATGGGTAAAGAGGATAGGAACTTGCGACTGGGATGTCGTAGCCAATACGGAAACCTAGCTCAGAGAGGGACAGGATTGGCAGCTCAATGTTCCAGGGAACATGTGTGACAGGCGAGATAGAGATTGGAGTAAAAGAGGAAGGGGTGTTGCTTTATTGACTGAGGAGAATGTCACGGCAGTAGTCTGAGATGACATTACAGGTACTGATGGTTCATCCAGTGATGCTACAATGGGTGAACCTCAGAAATAAAAAGATGATGATTGTTTTGTAGAGTGTACTATAGGTCCCCAAATGATCAACAGGGAATGGCTGGAGATTGCAGGCAGCTGCAGGATTAATAGGGTTGTATGGTCGGGGATTTAATCTTTCCCAAAATAGACTGGGATTGCCCCAGTGTCAAGGACTTAAACGGAGTGGAATTTGTCAACTGTGTTCAGGAATGTCTCCTCAGGTGATATGTAGAGGGTGCTACAAGGGAAAGCACAACGCATGATCTACTCTTAGGAAATCAGGAATGCCAAGTGGCCGATGTGTCTATTGAAGTGGATGAAGTGTTCGTGGATGAGCCTTTTGGGACCAGTTACCACAGTTCATTTAGCTTTAAAATAGCCATGGATTAAGACAGAGAGGGCCCACTAGTTAAAATTCAGAATGGAGGCAAGGCCAACTTTAATGGTGTTTGACAGAAGGAACGTGATCAAGTTGTTTGCCTGCAAAGGAACGTCAGGAAAGTGGGATGTTTTTAAGTGTGATGCCAAGAATTCAAGGCATGCATGTTCCTGTTAGAGTGAAGGGCAAGGCAGGTGGGCATAAGGAAGCTTGTATGACGAGATAAATTGAGGCTCCGGTCAGGAAAAAGAAGGAAGCATGGGACAGGTATAGGCAGTTGGGGTCAACTGTATCCCTGGAGGAGTTTTGGGAACTGAGGAGCATACTTAAGAAGGAAATCAGAACGGAAAAAAAATAGCTGGCAGATAATATGAAGGAAAATCCAACACATACCTCCAGATTCAGGGACAATTTCTTCCCAGCTGTTATCAGGCATCTGAACCATCCTCTCATGAACTAGAGAGTGGGCCTGACCAACCATCTATCTCATTGGAGTCCCTCAAACTATCTTTAATCAGACATTAATCAACCTAATCTCCCTGTGGCTCAGAACTTCAACTCCCCCTCCCATTCCGAATCCGACCTTTCTGTCCTGGGCCTCCTCCATGGCCAGAGTGAGCACCACCGGAAATTGGAAGAGCAGCACCTCATATTCCGCTTGGGCAGTCTGCACCCCAGCGGCTTGAACATTGACTTCTCCAATTTCCGGTAGCCCTTGCTGTCTCCTCCCCTTCTCATCTCTCCCACAGCTCTCTGGCTCCTCCTGTTCCTTTCTTCTTCCCGCCCCCTCCTGCCCCCCCCCCCCCCACCCTGCATCAGTCTGAAGAAAGGTTTCGACACAAAACGTTGCCTATTTCCTTCGCTCCATAGATGCTGCCCCACCCGCTGAATTTCTCCAGCACTTTTGTCTACCTTTAATCAGACTTTATCAGACTTTATCTTACATTATTTACCCTTCACCCTGTATCGTGACAATAATAAACTAAGCTAAACTGTCAATGTAGTCCAGAGGGCTGAGAGGAAAGTCTACTATTGTTTCAAATAGAATGGACTGGATATTGAGTCTGATGACGTAGGTTATTACTGGCTATTCCGAAGGCTACAGGATGGTGTTTAATCCCTGTCAAGATTTTAACCTACTATAAATACGCCTGATTTAGTTCCAAAGGCATATTGATTTACAGTGTAGTGACTTGTAGCTAAACTGAAGCCTCCCTTCATCCATTTGCTTTCATTGTCAGCTGCTGATTTTGAAGTTGGCATGTTATGCAGACTTGGGAAACTGGGATTGAATTTGCAAGGGCAGTATTTGGGAATGTATATTCTGCAACGATTCTGCAAGAGTCTTTCACTACTTTAAATATATTATAGTCATACAGTTGATCATTACACATTAATTGGTGGGTTCCAAGTACGTATTTACCTGGTGCAGTCACATTTGAAACTTTGATGTTTGGCGACAGACACTACCGAAGGATTAGGAAACCAGAACATTTGATAAACAAGAAAGACACAAAAATCTGGAGTAACTCAGCGGGTCAGGCAGTATAATAATAATAATAATAATATCTTTTATTGTCATTGCACATCAGTGCAACAAGATTTAGTTGTGCAGCTTCCAACCGATGAAAAAGAAAAGTAAAATAAATAAATAAGCTGTGACGTGACCATCCGAGGGAGACAGTCCAGGGTGGGTGGGGGGCACTCAGCAGGTCCGGTTCAGAGCCGCTATAGCTCTGGGAATAAAGCTGTTTCTGAGTCTGGAGGTTCGGGCGTAGAAGGCCTTGTAACGTCTGCCGGAGGGAAGTAGTTCGAACAGTCCGTTACAAGGGTGTGAGGAGTCTTTATGGATGCTGACGGCCTTCCTGAGGCACCGTGTGTGGTAGATGCCCTCCAAGGCTGGTAGCTGTGTCCCAATAATCCTCTGCGCTCTGTGGACAACGCGCTGAAGAGCTCTCCTCTCCGCCTTCGTGCAGCTGAGATACCACACAGAGATGCCATATGTTAGTATGCTCTCTGTGGTGCAGCGGTAGAACGTTGTCAGCAGCTGTTGGGGCAGACCAGTCTTTTTTAATGTCCTCAGGAAGAACAGTCGCTGCTGTGCCTTCTTGACCAGCGCAGCGGTGTTGGTGGACCATGTGAGGTCCTCTGAAATGTGAGTGCCCAGAAACTTAAAGCTGGACACTCTCTCCACACTTTCCCCGTAAATGGAGATTAGGGCAATAATCAGCTCGTTGGTCTTAGAGGTGTTTAGTGACAAGTTGTTACGTGCGCACCAGTCCGCCAGGTTCTGCACCTCCGCTCTGTATTTTGTTTCATCACCGTTGGTGATCAGCCCAATCACTGTTGTGTCGTCTGCAAACTTCACGATGGTGTTGGTGTCGAATGCAGGAACACAGTCGTGAGTGAAGAGGGAGTAGAGCATGGGGCTTAGTACACACCCCTGTGGTGTGCCGGTGCTCAGGGTGATAGTGGAGGACAGGTGCGGGCCCAGTCTCACTGCCTGCGGTCGCTCCGTCAGAAAGTTCAGGATCCAATCGCATATCGGCGAGCTGAGGCCTAGCTGGTGGAGTTTGGTGGTGAGCTTGGTGGGGATGACCGTATTGAATGCAGAGCTATAGTCAATGAAGAGCATCCTCACGTACGTGCCCTGTCTGTCCAGGTGAGTCAGGACAGTGTGAAGAGCCAGAGAGATGGCATCCTCTGTTGATCTATTTGCCCTGTATGCAAATTGATGAGAGTCCAGTGAGGCAGGGATGCTGGATTTGATGTGGGAGAGGACCAGCCTTTCGAAGCACTTCATTGGGATTGGAGTTAGGGCAACCGGGCGGTAGTCGTTCAGGTTGGTGACTTTAGACTTTTTTGGCACCGGCACTATGGTGGCTGTTTTCAGGCACTTGGGGACTGTTGCCAGAGATAGAGACAGATTAAAGATTCTCGTGAATACCCCCGCCAGCTGTACAGCACAATCCGGGCCTGCAGCCTTGCGTGGATTGATCCTACGCAGAGCGCACTGTACCTCCTGAGTGCCCAGTGTTAGGGCCCACAATGGTTCATTGTTGGCTGTGGAGAAGGCGAGATGAGTGATACAAACAGTGAATCTAGGAAAGACGACAGTATAGTTGATGCTTGTGATGCAGTGATTGAATCTTCTGTCGGAGTAGCCATTTAGTACTTCGATGATGTTGCACAGAGGCTGAGCGGTGGCCACGTGAGGCAAGGGACGGCATGTCTGTGGTTTGATGTGTCCAGTTCGAGGTGTTGGTGGAGTGGGCCTCTGGACACTAGTTCTTTCTTACAGTCCAGAGACAATTTACAGAAACCAATTAGCCTACAAACCTGCACGTTTTGGACTGTGGGAGGAAACTGGAGAAAAAACATGCAGTCGCAGGGAAAATGTACAAGCCGCTGAGACAGCGCCCGGGTTTCTGGTGCTGTAAGCTAGCAGCTCTACCGATGCACCACTGTGCCGCCATGTCCTGTGAAGCTTCATACTGGCAAGCACCTTTGATCAAGGAAGTTATATATTGACTGTAAACTTCCAACATCCCACGTTGTGGTCAGTGCAGATGTTCACAGGTAATTCTTCCTGCAGGTAAGCTCTCTGCTGCCCTCCAGTGTCTCTATCTGGCATTTTTAACCTCCCATGATGAAAATCAGCAGAGGAAATGCGTAGGGATGAACTGCAGATGCTGGTTTATGCCGAAGATTGACACAAAGTGCTGGAGTAACTCAGCAGGTCAGGCAACATCTCTGGAGAAAAGGTTTCGGGTCAGGACCCTTCTTCAGACTGGAGACATCTGAAGAAGGGTTCTGAGCCGAAACATCACCCATACTTGTTTTTTCCAGAGATGCTGCCTAACCCGTTGAATTACTTCAGCAGTTTGTCTATGAGAAGCAGCAGAATGGAGACAGAAGGATCAGCAGATGCTGGAATCTTGTATCGAATACAAAGTGCTGGGTTAGATCAGAGGGTCAGGGAGCATCTCTGGGGAACATGATTAGGCAACGTTTCAGGTCAGGACCCTTCAGATGAAGAAAGGGCTTGACCCATTGAGTTACTCCAGCATTTGTGTTCTATGAAAAGCAGCAGGTTGCGAGTGCATGGAAACCTAAGAAATAGGAGCATGGACAGGCTACTTGGTCTGAAGAAGGGACCAGAGACGCTGCCTGACCCGTTGAGTTGCTCCAGCACTTTGTGTCTAATTGACCCTTTGCGTTTGCTCTGCCATTTAATAAGATCATTCCTGATTTAACACTGGGATCAGCTCCGTTCTCTGTCTGGCACACATTTATCCTTGACTCCCATTTAATTCTTGCCGTTGAATGTATAAACGACTCTCCCCCACACCTGAGAATTCCAAAGGTCTATGAGGCTCTAATATGAGAGAGACTTCATCTTCATCTTAAATCGGTGATTCCCACCCCTCTTATTGCAATACTGTGGTCATTAGACTTTAGAGATACAGTGGGGAAACTGGTTCTTTGACCCACCAAGTCCATGCTGACCAGCGATCACCCCATATACTAACACTATCCTGCACACTAAGGACAATTTAATGAAGCCAATTAACTTGTAAATGACTAAAGTCAATTAATCTGTACATCCTTGGAGTGTGGGAGGATGCATCCGGAGAACTAATTCTAAGTTCCCCCATGGTTAACCCCACGTGCTGTCAATGACTGGTTTGGAGACAGGTCTGTTGGCTCGATGAGCTGGTGCTGGTGTTTGTGCTCATGCTCCACATAAACCTTCTACCACCTGACCTTAGTGACTTGTGGTGTGCCTCTCGGATCGGTGTTGGCCCCACCCCATTTGTTATCCATATCAACGATTTGGATGAGAATGTACAAGGCATGAGTTGGACGTTTGCTGATGACACTAAAAATGGTGGTATCGCAAGCAGTGAAGATAGTTATCAAAAATTATAGCAGGATCTTGATCAGGTGGGCAAGTGGCAAATAGAGTTCAATTCAGATAAGGATGAGGTGTTGCATTTTGGAAAGTCATACCAGGGCAGGATCTTCACAGTGAACAGTAGGGCCCAGGGGGAATGTTGCTGAGGGATCTAGGAGTACAAGGACACGGTTCCCTGAAAGTGTCATCACTGGTAGATAGGGTGGTGGGGAAGGCACACTGCATTCATCAGTTAAGGAATCGAGTACAAGCTGGGATGTTATGTTATACCTATACAAGATTTTACTTCGGAGTCACGTGAGTGACTACGTGAAGAAGGGCCGTCCGTCTGCGTGCGCGTCATTACGTCTGAACGCAACACGCACGACGGACTGGCAGGCACTGAGCCTCCCAGGCCGTCGGGATGAGCAGGTAAGGAAAGTTGAAATCACTTACCTGCGTTCTTTCGGGCTTGAAGTTTTTTTCAGAGCCCAGATGTCGAGGAGACGGCCCGCGGGGATGTCGGCTGCCGAAGACCGCAGCCTTCCAAATAGCGGGCGACGGTCTTGTTCCCGACATTAGCGCCGACAGCAGAATCGGCAGGAGACTTTGCGCGGGAGCAGGAGCTCCATGGTTGCCCTGCGGGACGTAATGCCACCCGCAAGTCTAAACTAACCCGTTGACTCAGATGAGTCCGAGGAAGAGGGATACCCTCCCTCAACGGAGAGCGTCTGAGGACGACTTCTCCCACATGGAGCAACTTATGGAGAAGTTGCTCCAACAATAATCTGCTCCAAAGGAGGGAGCAGTATCAGCACGGCCTACAGCAGTGCCAGTGCCGGGAGCCTCGCACATGGGGCAGCCCAATGTCTTCCCCATTGAAGGGGGAACTACATGTGGAATAAACCACTCTGAATCTGAGTACAAAGAGAGGGGGGGAAACCTTCCCAGGGACAAGCAGAAGAAAGGAAGTAAGTAAGTAAGTTTACTTATATCGCACTAAGTCAACACCAAAATGCTTTACATAAAAGGAATAATAAGCTTCCATACAAACAAACAGAAAATAAGTGCTTCTGCAATCATCCAGGTTCCGCTGGGTGCTTCCCTGGATGGAATCTAGCTCTTGACAGCCCGGGTATTATGGAGAACCCGTAGGCAGCAGCACCTGTTTCAGGGCTGCACAAATGTCTCCTGCTCTAAGGAGAGGAGCATTCATGGTCCTTTTCAGTCTGACCAAAGCTAGAATCTCATTTAGGTCCACTGGAAGGGCCATGTCAGCACAGGTATCCTCAGGGGCCTGCGGCAGCACCTGTTTTCAGGGCTGCCTACGAACCTCACTCTCAGTGGAGCGGTTCACTGAATCCGGTGGTAGCTTGAAAGCTGGGCACGGAAATATGCTCAGAGTCGTCTTTCAAGGCAGACTCAAAATAATGGCCAGAATTGTCCTACAAGGCAGGGTAAGTATGATGAGGTTTCAGACCAGACCCAAGCAGAGGTCGGGAGAAACATGGAATCCACACTCCTTACCAGTCCTACTCCCAATCAAGGAGAGGAAAGGAATCCGCATCAGGGGCCTTTGGGCTTACCACAAGACCACCGGTAGCCATGGAGGTAGGTGGGTCTGGGTTTACTGAAACAAGGGATTGTGGAGCAGTTACATGTTGGTAACAGATAATAACGTGATAATTTTACTGCACAACATACACAGGTTCCAAGCAGACTTGGAACTCGGACTGGAATTGTCTTCGAGGCAGGCCCAGTATTTTTGGGCAGGATTGCCATTCAGGACATGTGACAGATGGAGGATGTCACTTCATCCAGGTGTAACTCATTTGTGCAGTATAGACTTTTAGAAACAGTAATTTTGTTACGGTTTAACTACTGTTTTATAGGAGCTTCCTATAGAATGGTCACATGGCATGCAAAGATGCATACTATTCGGTGTCTATTCACTAAGAACAGGAGATATTTGAAGTTTAGCTGGATGGTATGGATCTGCCAAATGGGTTGACATCAGCTCCTAGACTATTGACAAAACTACGGAAACCAATTCTGGGCCTACAAAGGTCTCAAAACCACATAGTAATGGCATATTTGGAGGACATTTTCATTTTGGAGTCACCAAGAATTGGCAGAAGCATCAGTCAAGCAAACCAAAACCCTGTTTGAAAGAATTGGTTACCTCATCCATCCAGTTAAATCAAAATTGACACCTACAAGGGTAATTGATTACCTAGAATTTACTATCAAAAACAGTAAATATGTTGGTGACTTTGCCTAGGGGCAAACGACAATATTAATTAAGCCTGCAATGACCTGATAGTCAAATTCTAGCCATCTATCAGGCAAACAGCGAGTGTAATTGGCAAATAGTAGCTGCATTCCCAGCAGTACTTACGGGCCTTTGCATTACCAGAACTTACAGCAAGCAAAGGAATGAACACTCAGATTATATGCAGGCCAAATTGGCAAAACTATGGATTGCCAGCAGAGGCCATTGTTGAATAACTATGGTGGATAACGAATGGGAGACAGCTCAGGGAAATTTTGCTCGAAAGCCATCGAGGGTTCTTCAGACCTATGCAAGCGGCTAAGGATGGGGAGACACCAACACAGTCTAAAGCTGTGGGGGAAGATGGAATGAGCAGGAGTCTGTAATTCCCCAACACATGGAATCAATTACCCAGAATTGTTGGGGGCACAATTTGGACTCAAGGTTCTCTGTAGCGATATGCAACTGGTGCTTGTTCAAATTCAGATTGATAACACCACTGTGGTGGCATATATCCATTAACAAGGGTGGTGTAAAATCTATATCTTACGACAGATTGTCGAACCTCATTTGGCACTGGTGTATCGAGAGGAATATTTGGGAAATCTACGAGGTAGATATAACACGGTGACAGATGCTGGATCATGAATGTTTAATAACAACACAGAATGGATGTTGAATCAGACAGTATTTAACGAAATAACTACACGATTTGGCATACCAGATGTTGATCCGTTTGCATCTAGACAAACCATTAGTTACCCAGATATGTGTCCTGCGAGCTGGATCCAGGAGCAAGGCAGTGGATGCTTTCTCCCTCAATTGGGGAGGAATGTTTATGTATGCTTTCCGCCAATTTGTCTCACAAACTGATGCTTGACAAAAATCAAGCAAGACTAAGCCACAGGCATATTGGTAGTGCCAGACTGGCCTACTCAAGCCTGGTCCCCAAAAATTTTGGGAATTATAGTCCAGCCAGTAATGGCTGTACCCAAGAGCAGGGACCTCCTAGTGAACCCAGTTACAGGGAGTAATCATCCACTACATGAACGTATAATTTGTTGGTCTGCAGATTCTGAGGATGCCATTTCAAGGCATAGGACTGTCCGAACAAATACAACACAGTTCGGATAACGGATGTCTTGGAGTTCCTATCAACTGTACTATAACTATAAACTAAGTTATAGTGCATCTATAGTGCCAGAGGCGCACTCTCCTCCTATCTGATGCCGGAAGCAGGGCACAGTTCGATAGGAACGCACCCCTTTACAACAAAATTCATGAAGGGTATTTACAATTTAAGACCTCCAAGGCCAAGGTACACTGACACATGGGATGTGAGCGTGGTACAAGCCCTACTTTGACAGTGGGGACCGCCTATAACTAACCCTGAAGGTGGTATGCTGACAAAGAGTCCAGACACTGCAAAAGCTACGGTTGGACTACATGACCACCAATATGAACAACATAACATTCCTAATCAGGAACCTGATAAACAGAGCAGGCCAGGAATGCCAGGGATGAAGATCCAGTTCTTGGCATATCCAGAGGACCAACGGTTGTGTGGGTGGTAACATACTAACACCACTATCTGAGAGTTACGGAGAATCTCAGAGGCACGGAACAATCGGTCCTCATCAGCCATAAAAAAACCACACCAAAAGGTGTCAACTCAAACCATCTCCAGATGGTCAAAAGAGGTAATGGCGGTAGCAGGAGTAAACATTTATATGGTTAAATCTCACTCCACCAGGGCTGCATCTACGTCGGCAGCAAGAGCTATGGACGTGCCCCTTGACGACATCCTAGTGGCTGCAGGATGGACGAATGAAATAACGGTCCACCGGTTTTATAACAAACCTATAACTGGACTGGGGGTGTTTGCACGTACCATTTTAAGTTCTGTCCCTTAGTTTCCCCCCCAAGGTTGGGAGGGGTAACTTTTTTTAAAAACTTTTCTTTCATTTAAAGCATCAGTTTCTTTACTTAACTACGTAATGTCTGAATGCTTTAATGATTACACGCATCCCTGGTCAATCCATTCAGTGTGTGACGCCTGGATTCGTAACCGGCGTAAAATCACAGAGCTTTGAAATCTTCACGTAGTCACTCACGTGACTCCGAAGTAAAATAGTAAGATTAAACGAGAACTTACCAGTTTGAAGTTTGATCTTGATTTTATGAGGAGTTACGATGAGCGATTACGTGCCCACCGCTCCCACCCTCATATTATTAAGGTCACATGGAAGTTCTAGTTTCTTCAATCTTACTATTCTCAGGTCTTCTTTTTATCTGTGATTTAACACCGCTGCTTTGAAGATTGACGCGCACGCAGACGGACGGCCCTTCTTCACGTAATCGCTCATCTTAACTCCTCATAAAATCAAGATCAAACTTCAAACTGGTAAGTTCTCGTTTAATCTTACTATTTTGGTGAGGTTACGCTCGGAGTATTGTGGTTAGTTTTGTTCACCTTATTATAGAAAACATGCCATTAAACTAGAAAGTATACAACAGAATTATGAGGATGTTGAAGATAGACACAATATGTTGGAGAAACTTAACGGGTCAGGCAGCATCTTTGAAGAAAAGGAATAGGTGACATTTCGGGGCGGAACCCTTCTGCAGAGTGAAATATAGAGATTGGTGGTCATGTTTAGAGAGATATGGGCCAAACACAGGCCTGTGGGACTAGTGCAGTTGGGGCATGTTGATTGGCAATGGCAAGTTGGGCCAAAGGGCCTGTTTCCATGCTGTATGACTCCAGGACTCTGACTTTAAGATTGTCAATGGCAGGATTGGATTATTTCTGCAGCCTGCAGGCAAAGAGATGAGGATTTGGGCTGCCACTGTAAATAGTACGTGAGTCCCTGGTTCATCATTTCACTGGAGCTACAGCAATTACTGAACAGCAATCTTTGCATTTTAAAGTTCAGCCGTCTTTCGATGTAATGAAGAGAAATGGTCCCCAGCCAGTAACTGCCTTGCTTAAGCATTTGTCGTTTAGAATTTAAAACTACAAATTTAAAACGGCAAATGTGTCTCCAACAGTCCACTACTGAAATCACCCTCACGCATGTGTTGTGTAAAACATGAACGCTCTACTCTATTTAGAATATTGGGCACCATTTGGAATACAGGCATTCGTTTTTATTTCACATGATTACTGCTGTTTATCTCAAGAAGATGCTTTTGATGGTGGGGAGGATTGTGCCCATGATGAACCGGGCTTAGATCACTACTCTCTGCAGTCTCTTGTCTTCCTGAGTGTTGGAATTGCCACACCAGACAAGAGAAGCAAAGCTTGTTAATTTCCATGACTACCCGCGGTTACAACTGTATTCTTGAGACAATGCAGTCTGTTTACTGCGGGGAGGTCACAGAAAATGTTTTCCCCTAAACTGTTTTTTTCTCCAAAGACAGCTTTTTTCTTTGTGTTAATTTCCAATGTAATGTTTAAGTGGTTCCTGATTGAAATCGCAGTTACAACCAATCTGGCTTACGTAATGCATATAGCGTTCCCCGGTTCATCATTTGTGTTGTATCCATTACACGTTACGGAAAAGGCGTTATAACAGAACTACTTGTTATTATTTAGAATCTCTACACTCTTCTATTTTCAGTTTGAGTGAGAGAGGGAGAGACTACAAAACTGCTGGTTTGAAGGAAGAAGGATCATTCTTCTTCAGTCTAAAGAAAGTTCTGAACCCAAAATGCTAATGTTTATTCCCTCCACAGATGTTGCCTGACCAATTGAGTTCCTCAGCACTTTGTGTTTTGAACATAGAACTGGATTGCCATTTAGATATAGAGAAACAAGGAACGGCAGATGCTGGTTTACTCAAAAGGACACAAAGTGCTGAGTCTTTTGTGCACCTCTGAGACAGCATCTCTGGAGAGCATGGATAGATCTGAAGAAGTGGCAGCACAGTGACACAGTGGTAAAGTTGCTGCCTTACAGCTTCAGATGCCTGGGTTCGATCCTGACTATAGCTGCCATCTGTGTGGAGTTTGTACATTCTCCCTGTGATTGCGTAGTCTTTCTCCGGGTGCTCCAGTTTCTTCCCACACTCCAATGACGTACAGGTTTGTAGCTTAATTGGCTTCGGTAAAATTGTAAATTGTCCCTAGAGTCTAGGATAGTGCTATCAGTGGGTCAAACTCTGACAGCAGCCAGCGGCACTCGGATCACCGATAGTGGGATCAGCTGTGCCCGATGTCGCCTCTGCACCGGCCAGATCCACGCGGCCGGGCGGAAAGGCTAGACACAAAACAAACAAGGTCGTGGACTCAGAGGAATCCGAATTTGAACAACCGTGGGCGGCCAGCGACCGAGAGCGCTGGAGCCGGATGGAGCGGTGTATGGAGCTTTGCTCCAACGTGACAGACTCAGGGAGATGGAGTCGGGTCACTGTGGGCCCTATGATAAACCCACAGCAGTACCTCTTGAAGGGCTGCACAGTGCTTCTACCTCATCAGAGGGGAGCACTGCGGGTCAGTTCTGGGCTGACCTGGAAGAGGGGTCCGCAGAAGGAAAGACAAGTGTGCAGGGGGTGCAGGAACAAGAGAACCTACTGGAACCCACTACGGCCAAAGACAGCACCCCCACGCACCCACCAGCAGAACTGGTGAAACTCGAAGGTCCGGTACCCAAAACATGAGTCTTTTTAGGCCATGGCCCAGGCCGGCCTTCCTGGAAGATGCGGGGACCTCCAACGCCAACCAAACCGAAAATCCAGACCCAGCGCGACAACAACAGCGAAGAACCTACAAAAAGTAAACCTGCCACTGGTAACTATGGAGGTAGGTGGGTCTGGTTCCCTACAATATACAGGGAGCACGGAGATTGGGTGGAGATTACACTCTTTTCTGAATGCATGGAGCATGATAACAACCGATACTTACATCTAAAGCAGTATCCAGGGATATACAATAGAGTTTATACACAAGTACAGCCCTCCAGTTCAACATATACTGAACCGAATGTTCGTGCCTTCTGATAAAGGAAAATCAAAAGCGCAAGCTGAACTGAAGCGGCTTTACATAAAAGGTATAATTGAGAAAACTCAACACGAACCATTAGAATTCGTGTCCAATATATTTATCAAAAACAAAAAAGATGATGGTTATCGCATCATCATAGATCTGACAAAATAGATACCTTTGTTACTGCTTAACAATTAATTTCCAAAGGTTTTACTTCAATGGCCAGCATCGATTTAAAAGATGCTTACTATTCAGTGCCTATACGAGGTGACCACAGATGTTACTTAAAATTCAACTGGATGGGACAACTCTGACAGTATAAAGCACTGCCAAATGGGTTATCATCAGCCCCAGGCTGTTTCACAAATATTTTGAAACCAGCCCTAGCGTTTCTACGGAAACGTACACACATGGTCATGGCATATTTAGATGACATACTCATTGTGGGCAAAACTTTGGAATTGGCCAAACAAACTGTAACAGCCACAAAAAAAGTTATTTGGAAAACTGGGATTCATTTTTCATCCAGTTAAATCTAAACTAACGCCTTCCACTACTATGGACTATCTGGGATTTCACCATTGACTCAGTTCACATGTCGGTGACTCTGCCTAAGGGAAAGGCTAGAGATTTAATAGAGGCTTGCAATAACCTCACTTACATCAGCAAACCATCCATCAGATTGGTAGCAAAAGTAATTGACATAATGATGGCTGCCTTTCCAGCCACACAATTTGGACCTCTACATTACCAAAACTTACAGAGAGCAAAATACCAGCACTCTAAATTATGCAGGTCACTTTGACAGATCTGTGAAACTACCAATCAAGCTAAAATGGAACTAAAATGGTGGATAGATAACATCTGGCTTTGTTCCAATCCAATCATTGTCAGTAACCTTTCCATGGTACTACAAACTGATGCCAGTGCACTTGGGTGGGGAGCCACCAATACCAATACCACTGTGGTAGCATACATTGACCACAGGGTGGAAACAAATCGACATCATGTGACAATCTGGCTATACAATTTGGCAATGGTGCATCCAGAGAGATATTTGGATATCAGCCACTTACCTACCAGGAAGACTAAATTCAGTGGCAGACACCAGGTCACGCAAATTTAATGAAAACACCAAATGGATGTTGAATAAAATAGTATTTGCTGATATCACAGCAAATATGGAACACCAGATATCGATTTATTCGCATCCAGACTTAACCACCAGTTATCAAATTATGTTTCATGGGAACCAGACCCTGGGGCAGCGGCTACAGATGCATTTTCGCTGCATTGGGGGGGGGGGGGAATTGTTTATTTACGCATTCCCTCCTTTTCCTGCCTCATCAGTCGGGTATTAAGGTAATACAAATACAACAAGACTCTGCATCTGGTATTGGGAGTACCCGATTGGCCTACACAACCATGGTTCCCAGTGGTATCAAACATGGTATCAGAGACATGAACATCCCGCCTGTTCTGGAATATCTGGCAGGCCTCCACTATGATTAGGGGCTCAGTTACAGTGCCATCAACTGCGCCAGAAGTGCCCTATCGACATACCTATGGCAGGGGACAGAGCATTACACTGTTGGGACTCACCCACTGGTACAAAACTTATGAGGGGAATTTTTAATACTATCCCCAAGAACCAGATACTCCCAAATATGGGATGTAAGAATAATCCTGAAGACGCTCAGGAATTGGTCTCCAGCAACAGTTCTGTCCCTACACAGACTGACATTAAAACAGTCATGCTAATGGTATTGGTCACGGCACAGAGGATACAGTCACTGCAAAAACTAGACTGGACAACATGACTTCCCAACAGAAAATATTACGTTTCATATTTATGAGTTAGTAAGCAGAACAAAAAGGGATCAGCAGGCCTCAATATACAATTAGGTCATACCCAACAGATGACCGTCTGTGTATAGTAAGACATCTGTCGTTATACATGGAGAAAACGAATATCCTAAGAGGCAATGAAAAGGCACATTTTGGTCAGCCACTAGCAACCACACCAAGAGTTACGGTCCAGACCATCTCAAGATGGCTGAAACAGGTGCTAACACACTGGGGTGGATACTAATATTTTAAAATCTCTTTCCACCAGGGCTGCAGCTACATCGGCAGCAATACAGTTGGATGTACCAATGGACCAAATCCTCAAGGCAGCAGGATGGTCTGGAGGGGAAAACATTCCAATTATTTTATAATAAACCAGTAATGAAACCTGGAACGTTTGCAGAAACAATTTTAAGTTCTGTAAATTAATTTAAACCCATAAAAAGGGGTTATAAATTTGTGTTAACAAATTTTATGATTTCAATGTCGAATTCATGTCCAAATTATGTTAACACAATTCCTCCCACAGTCAAGGCAGACGTGATGCATGGACTCGTTTCCACGGCATGAAATCACAGAGCTTTAAAATCTTCACGTAGTCACTCACGTGACTCCGAAATAAAATAGTAAGATTAAACGAGAACTTACCAGTTTGAAGTTTGATCTGTATTTTATGAGGAGTTACGATGAGGGATTACGTGCCCTCCGCTCCCACCCTGATCATATACTTAACTGGTATCTCTTCTCTAATCTTACTATGTTTAGTCATTATAGTTATCTGTGATTTCACACCGCTGCTTTGAAGAATGCCACGCATGCGTCCTGGCGGGCTTCTTCATGTAATCCCTCATCGTAACTCCTCATAAAATACAGATCAAACTTCAAACTGGTAAGTTCTCGTTTAATCTTACTATTCTCTGCCACAGAAGGTAGTTGAGGCCAGTTCATTGGCTATATTTAAGAGGGAGTTAGATGTGGCCCTTGTGGCTAAAGGTATCAGGGGGTATGGAGAGAAGGCAGGTACAGGATACTGAGTTGGATGATCAGCCATGATCATATTGAATGGCGGTGCAGGCTCAAAGGGCCGAATGGCCTACTCCTGCACCTATTTTCTATGTTTCTATGTCTATGATCGCTGGTAGGTGCAGACTCGGTGGGCCAATGAGTCTGTTCCCACTCTGCATCTCGCTAAAGTATAACGTCCTAAAAGCCTAAACTCAATTAACCAATTTAAAATTATTATTAATGGAAGGAAGATTGATGAATATAAATGGGCAAAATTGGGACATTTTTGCATTACAATCAGTGTCAGGTCTAATTATTGAAAAGCACCATTATATTTTTTAATATTACTGTTAATGCTGCTATGAAGTTGTAGCATCCAACTGCTATGTATGATGTCATGTGGCTATAAATCCCCATCAATAGGGTTAATATGATGAACACAATTATAATGAAAACATTCAAGTGGTTGAGCAGTCACAGCCTGGACCCATTTCATTTAATCTACCTCCACAACAGATGGACAACAGATGCGAACTTGCTAGCTCTCCACACTACACTGCACCACTTGAACAACAGGAGCGCTTGAGTCAAGCTGCTATTCATCGACTATAGCTCGGAGTTCAATGGTTCAATGGCGCAATGGTTCAATGGTACTTCCAATGGTACCTCCAGATTCAGGGACAGTTTCTTCCCAGCTCTCATCAGGCAACTGAACCATTCTATCACCAACTATGAACCATTCTATCAGGCAACTGAACCATTCTATCACCGTCTACCTCATTAGAGACTTTTAAACCCTCTTTAATGGGACTTTACTGGACATTATCTTGCACTAAACGTTATTCCCTTTAACCTGTATCTGTACACTGGATGGCTTGATTGCGATATGTATAGCCTTTTCACTGGCTGGATAGCACACAACAACAACAACTCTCATCTTAAAGCTATGTCCTCTAGTATTTGATTTCTCCACACTGGGAGAAAAGTTCTCTTTACTAACATTGAGTAACCAGCTGCGGTATTTCCTACTGCTATGATCTGCATTTCACAAGTTTTATATTTCACTGTTTGTTTCCTCTCTAACCTTCTCCTTAATCTATCAAACAGAATAGCTTCACGAAAAGTATTCCCCGAGGGCAGACCTGGTCATCTCGACCCGAATTATCACCTATTCCTTTTCTCCAGAGATGTTGTCTGACCCGCTGAGTTACTCAAACCTTTTGTGTCTATCTTTGGTTTAAACCAGCATCTGCAGTTCCTTCCTACACACATATATATATAAATGTATGTAGACACAAAATGCTGGAGTAACTCAGCGGGTGAGGCAGCATCTCTGGAGAGAAGGACTGGGCGTTGTTTCAGGTCGAGACCCTTCTTCAGACTGGTGTCAGGGGAGGGGACAAGGCAGGTGCCATGGTAGTCTGGCGCGCTGACCTCCACCGGACTGAGGCCAGGCAACAACTCTCAGGCACCTCCTCATATTTATCCTTGGACCATAACTCCACGGACGAGCACCAGGCCTTAATTTCAAGTACCATTACTGATTTCATCACTTCTTGATCTCTGCCCTCTAAAGCCTCCAACATTATCCTTCCTCAGCCCTGCACAGCCCAATTTTATCTTCTCCCCAAAATCCACAAACAGAACTGTCCTGGCAGACCCATTGTTTCTGCTTGTTCATGTCCCACCAAATTAATTTCCACATACCTAGACTCCATCCTATCCCCCCCGGTCCAATCCCTCTCTACCTATGTCTAAGACACCTCACACGCTCTTCATCTCCTCAACGTTTTCCAGGCCCCCACTCCCTCATCTTTACTATGGATGTCCAGTCACTCTACGCCTCCATCCTCCACAAAGAGGGTTTTAAAGCCCTCCGTTTCTTCCTCGACCGCAGAACCAGCCAATTTCTGTCTACCAATACTCTCCTCCGCCTAGCAGAGCTGGTCCTTACCCTCAACAACTTCTCCTTCGACTCCTCCCACATCCTCCAAATCCAAGGCGCAGCTATGGGCACTCACATGGGCCCCAGCTATGCCTGTCTCTTTGTAGGGTACGTCGAACAATCCCTGTTCCAGGTGTACACTGGCCCTATCCCCGAACTCTACCTCCGCTACATTGACGACTGCATTGGTGCTACCTCCTGCACCCATGCAGAACTCACTGACTTCATCAACTTCACCACTAATTTCCATCCTGCACACAAATTCACTTTGATCATCTCCGACCTCCCGCTACCGTTTCTAGATCTCATCGTCTCCATCACAGGAAACAGACTATTGACCGAAATCTACTCCAAACCGATTGACTTCCATAGCTATCTAGACTACACTTCTTCCCACCCCTACTCCCAATTCCTCCGTCTACGCCTCATCTGCGCCCAGGATGAGATGTTCCATACCAGGGCATCGGAGATGTCCTTATTCTTTAGGAAACGGGGGTTCCCCTCTTCCATTATAGATGAAGCTCTCACAAGGGTCTCCTCGATATCCCGCAGCTCCGCTCTTGCTCCCCCTCCCCCCATTCGTAACACGGACAGAGTCCCCCCTTGTCCTCACTTCCACCCCATCAGCCGTCGCATACAGCATATAACCCTCCAACATTTTCGCCACCTCCAAAGGGATCCCACTACTGGCCACATCTTCCCATCTCCGCCCCTTTCTGCTTTCTGCAGAGACTGTTCCCTCCGAAACTCCCTGGTCAACTCGTCCCTTCCCACCCAAACCACACCCTCCCCAGGTACTTTCCCCTGCATCCACAGGAGATGCAATATCTGTCCCTTTACCTCCCCTCTCGACTCCATCCAAGGACCAAAATAGTCTTTCCCGGTGAGGCAGAGGTTCACTTGCACCTCCTCCAACCTCATCTACTGTATCCACTGTCCCAGATGTCAACTTCTCTATATCGGTGAGACCAAGCGCAGGCCCGGTGATCGTTTCATTGAACACCTCCGCTCAGTCCATCTTAACCTACCTAATCTCCCGGTGGCCCAGCACTTAAATTCCCCCTCCCATTCCCAATCTGACCTTTCTGTCCTGGGCCATTGTCAGAGTGAGGCCCAGCGCAAATTGGAGGAACAGCACCTCATATTTAGCTTGGGTAGTTCACACCCCAGCGATATGAACATAGCCCTTGCTTGCTCTCTCCATCCCCTTCCCCTTCCCAGTTCTTCCACTAGTCTTACTGTCTCTGACTACATTCTATCTTTGTCCCGCCCCCTCCCCTGACATCAGTCTGAAGAAGGGTCTCGATCGAAATGTTGCCTATTCCTTCTCTCCAGAGATGCTGCTCATCTGCTGAGTTACTCCATCATTTGTGTCTACCTTCGATTTAAATCAGCATCTGCAGTTCTTACTTACACATATATATGTATGTATACATTTGCTGTACCTCTAAACTAAACTAATCTCAGTGTCTTCACTGTACATTGCTCCTAGTGTGTTGGTGAGTGGTAACTTCTGGGGTGTTTGATAAGAATCCAGGGAGAATGTAAAAATTGGATGAATGTAGGATTAGTGTACTGTAAATAGGCACAGACTCATTGGGCTGAAGAGACTAATTTCCTTGGTTTAAGTTTCCATGACTCGATCACAACTGCAATACCTTCCTATTCCAACAGAGGGACGCCCAACACAAGGTAGAGAACGATACCCAGTAACAATGAAAGTCAAAAAGTCCTGGAGTAACTCAGCGAGTCAGGCAGCATCCCTGCAGAACGTGGATAGGTGATGCTTCCGGCTGGGATCTTTCTTCAGGTTGCGGATGACACTAAGCTGGGGGGCAGTGTTAGCTGTGAGGAGGATGCTAGGAGACTGCAAGGTGACTTGGATAGGCTGGGTGAGTGGGCAAATGTTTGGCAGATGCAGTATAATGTGGATAAATGTGAGGTTATCCATTTTGGTGGCAAAAACAGGAAAACAGACTATTATCTAAATGGTGGCCGACTAGGAAAAGGGGAGATGCAGCGAGACCTGGGTGTCATGGTACACTAGTCATTGAAAGTGGGCATGCAGGTGCAGCAGGCAGTGAAGAAAGCGAATGGTATGTTAGCTTTCATAGCAAAAGGATTTGAGTATAGGAGCAGGGAGGTTCTACTGCAGTTGTACAGGGTCTTGGTGAGACCACACCTGGAGTATTGCGTACAGTTTTGGTCTCCAAATCTGAGGAAGGACATTATTGCCATAGAGGGAGTGCAGAGAAGGTTCACCAGACTGATTCCTGGGATGTCAGGACTGTCTTATGAAGAAAGACTGGATAGACTTGGTTTATACTCTCTAGAATTTAGGAGATTGAGAGGGGATCTTATAGAAACTTACAAAATTCTTAAGGGGTTGGACAGGCTAGATGCAGGAAGATTGCTCCCGATGTTGGGGAAGTCCAGGACAAGGGGTCACAGCTTAAGGATAAGGGGGAAATCCTTTAAAACCGAGATGAGAAGAACTTTTTTCACACAGAGAGTGGTGAATCTCTGGAACTCCCTGCCACAGAGGGTAGTCGAGGCCAGTTCATTGGCTATATTTAAGAGGGAGTTAGATGTGGCCCTTGTGGCTAAGGGGATCAGAGGGTATGGAGAGAAGGCAGGTACGGGATACTGAGTTGGATGATCAGCCATGATCATATTGAATGGCGGTGCAGGCTCGAAGGGCCGAATGGCCTACTCCTGCACCTAATTTCTATGTTTCTATGATTGCAGGAGGGACAGAAAATAAATCTGGGAGATGTGAGGGGAAGGGGAGACCCTGGCCGGCTATAGGTGCACATAAGGGGGGGGAGGGGTCTTTTGAAAGCCAGATTGTTAGAACATAGACCAGTCTGGAGAAAGGTTCTAACCCGAAATATCATCTATTCATGTTCTCCGGGGACACTGTCTGACTGTTGAGTTACTCCAGCACTTTGTGTCTTTCTTTGGTATAAACCAGCATCTGCATTTCCTCATTCCAGGTCCACCACTGATTTTCCGGCAACTGGTGGTCCGGCACCTCCTTTGATCCGGACAAAATTACGAGAACTCACTTGCAATCCCCGCAGGAAGTCCCCCCAAAAATGTGTCAGCTAGGTCGGGTGAGGCGGCTGATCTAGACCTCATCGAGACTTCCGCAGTCGATCGGAGGATCATATTAGCCTCCTGCGGCCGTGGCTCCGGAACTCTGGCCCAGCCGGAATAGACAGATCCATTCCCATTGCCGACTTCTGTGGCCGACTGTGCGGACTCCTCAGAGGCCTGGACACACCAGCTATCCCTCTACACCTGTTCTATCCTACACACTATGGACAATTTACAGAAGCCAATTAACCTGCAAGCCTGCGCGTCTTTGCAATGTGGCAGCACCTGGAGAAAACACTCGCGGCCATAGGGAGAACGGACAAATTCTGTAGGACAGCACCTGTAGTCCGGATCCAACCCAGGTCTCTGGCGCTGTCAGGCAGTAACTCTCGCGATGCGCCACTGTGCCGCCCTAATGATTAAAAGATAATTAAAAATAAAATCAGATGAACAGTTACTATATAAGTCAACCTGAGTGCAATGCGATGCATGCAAATACAAAATTAATAAAATAGGGTGCGCTGGTAGAGCTGCTGCCTTACAGTGCAAGAGACCTGGGTTCGATTCTGACTATGGGTGCTGCCTGTACAGAGATTGTAAGTTCTCCCTGTGACCGCCTGGTTATTCTCCATGCGGTCTGGATTCCTCCTACACTCCAAAAACGTACAGGTCAATTGGCTTCTGTAAAGTGTCCCTAGTGTGTAGGGTAGAAATTGTGTACGGGGTGATTGCTGGTCGGCGCGGACTCGGTAGGCTGAAGGGCCTGTTTCCATCTCTTAGGTCTAAAGTCTAACGGCTGCTCCCCAGTTACTGACTAATAAAGTGCTGATTGATATCACGGTGGGGTTACATGTGGAAAATGAACCCATAACCTCTGGGCTAAATGACAAGAGTGTCACCAATTGAACAGTGCACACCAGCTGGTACAATTAAAGTAAACCACGACAATATCTACTTAGCTGCCATCTCTAAACAGCCTCAGGACAGAAACATGTTCAAATAAATCCATGTGGCATGACGTCTTCAGGAAAGACCTTGTTTTGTGATAAATTGCTGAATAAATTGTTACTCTGAAGGCTTCGCTAGTCTGCTTTGAAGTTTAATTTGTCTCTGTAATGAGCAATGCTAGCAGGAACAGAGCAACACACAGAGTAATTTGTTAGATTTATAGTGTGTGCAAAGCGGAGCGGAGTAAAAACTTTCCTTTCTCTGCATCATAACGTGCAAACTCGAAGCGCACGATCTCCCTGGACCGCGTCGATTTTGATTTCAGGTGCTGTCGGCCCACTGGGCCCACACCGACCATCGATCACCCGTTCACTCTCGTTCTATATTATCCCACTTCTGCATCCACTCCAAACGCACCAGGGTCAACTTTACGGAGGGCCAATTAACCCTCAAACCCGCACGCCTTTGGGAGGAAACAAGAGCACCCGGAGGAAACCCATGCGGTCGCAGGGAGAACGTGCAAACTCCACCCAGACAGCGCTCAAGGTCAGGATCGAACCCGGGTTATTTTGAACTGTGAGACAGCAGCTCTACCAACTGCACCAATGCGTCCCCCTAAATCATGTTCTGGTTTTCCCTTACCTTTCAAAGACTAGCAGCTTAACAGGTTGGCTGGCCACTGTAAATTGTCTTTTGTATGTAGGTGAGTGGTAGGTAGTATCTGGGGGAGAGTTGATGAGGATTAGGGAGAGTATAGGTTTTTTGTTGGGGTATGTGTGTGGGGTGGGGGGGGAGGGGGTAACTTTAAAATCTTTCCCCAGCACGGGAGACCCGACCTTTTCTTTGTCGGGTCTCCGTTGTCGTTGGGGCTGCAACGTGGAGCGGCCTCCGACAGGAACGACCTGGGGCTCCAGTTGTGGAGCTGCCGACTACTCACCGTCACGGGGCTGGCCGAGTCCAGAGCGGGTGGAGCTATGGTGGAGCGCGGCTGCCACCCGACCTCCGGAGTTCCGGAGGCTGCAACTGCGGGTTTGGCGGATGGCGGCACCGGGAGCCCGCGGGTCCCTGCTGGGAGACCGCTTTTCGGGGCTTCCGCAACGGCGACTTCTCCCGCCCGAGTTGCGGAGTTGAAGAGCACCTGGAGCGGGGCCTTACACCATCGCCCCGCGCGGCTTGGAATGGCCGCGGGACTTTGCGAGCGCACGCCGGGGGCTCCAACAACAAGACCCGGTGCGCGACCTTGCATCACCCGGTGTGGCTTTAATGGCTGCGGGACAATCGCCATCGCCAGCCGGGGGCTTTGACTTTGACTCTGACTCTGACATCGGGGGGGAGAGTGCAGTGGAGAGATAAGTTTTTTTTGCCTTCCATCACAGCGATGTGATGGATGTTTGTGTAAACTGTGTTGTGTCTCGGGTCTTTTTGTTTTGTAATGTATGGCTGCAGAAACGACATTTCGTTTGGACCTCAAGGGGTCCAAATGACAATAAATTGAATTGTATTGAATTGTATTGTATTGTAAGGTAATGAGTTTGGTGGGATAACTTCAAGAGATGGCACAGAATCAATGGGCCAATTGTCCTCCTTCAATGTCGTCTACAAATGTAGAAGTATGAAATAATGAAAGGAATGCAAAGGTTTCTCTGTGGATGGAGCAGGAAGCCAGAGTCCTTGCATGTCCAGGTTGTGTGTGGTGATCCACATCTAGCGTATTCCAGGTACGTTGGATCTATGTACGCTTGTAAACACCGGGGTGCCCGGCAGAAGCTCCTGAATAGTGGACGCAGCCCAGACCAACACACAAACCAACCTCCCTTCCATTGACTCCATTTATATCTCACGCTGACTCAGCAAAGCCAGCAGCATAATCAAGGAAGAGTCGCAGCCTAGCCACTCCCTCTTCTCCCCTCTCCCATCGGGCAAAAGGTGAAAATGCACACCACCAGATTTAAGGACAATTTCTCCCCAGGTAACTGAGCCATCTATCCAACAACTAGAGAGTAGTTCCGAACTACTATCTACCTCATTGGTGACCCTTGGCTATCTTGATCGGACTTTACTGGCTCTATCTTGCACTAAATGTCATTCCCTTATCATGTATCTATACACTGTGAATGGCTCGATTATAATCATGTATTGTCTTTCCATTGGCTGATTAGCACGCAACAAAAGCTTTTCACTGTACCTCGGTACACGTGACAATGAACTGAACTGAACTGGAGGCCCGTCACGGAACCAGGAACCCAGCCTGGAGTGGGTGCCTTGTCCGGAGTTGCACATAGACTCATTGGGCCGTGCTTATGCATCCTGTACTTAATTGGGGATTGTACAGGATCAGGACGGCAATAATCCCACTGATCTGCCTGCTCAGCCTGGTCGCTCCCTCGTCTCCTCTCTCCCATCTGGCAAGAGGTACAGAAGTGTGAAAACGCACACCTCCAGATTCAGGGACAGTTTTTCCCCAGCTGTTATCAGGCAACTGAACCATCCTCTCACTAGCTAGAGAGCAGTCCTGCTCTCCCATCTATTCCATTATCATTAATTGGACGTTACTAGACTTTATCTTGCACTAAATGTTATTCCCTTTATCCTGTATCTGTACAATGTGGATGGCTTGATTATGATTGTATGTATAAGAAGGAGCTGCAGATGCTGGTTTGCACTGAAGACATGAAATGCTGGAGTAACTCAGTGGGTCAGGCAGCATCTCTGGAGAAGAGGAATAGGTGAATTACAAGAAATAGCTACTCCTTGTAATCATGTATAGTCTTTTTGCCGACTGGATAACACACTAACAGAACTGTATAGTATCTAGTTGCTGGGTCTGGCACGTGGTTCCTCCACACTCACGGAGAACCTGCATGAGGAACAGTCTGTCCCCACCCCTGCACACATCCCCCACACATCCAACTCCAGACCATCCTGCTCACCAAAGTGCCTCCACACCTGGCCTTCCAGGTGCTACTACCCTCTCCCCCTTTCACTGCACCTCAGTACACGTGATAGTAATAAACTATAATCCATAACCTTGGGAGGTGTCGGGTATTTTCCACCTGAGGTGATGGGATGGGCGGAGGGATGTGGGCAAGTAACGCCTCCACCCTGCAGACCTCCCAGTTTGACGCAGCAGACCTAAGATGACCATCAACTGGAGATGCCCAAAACATGTCCCCAGGGCCATGTACTCCAAATTCCCCAATAACTTTCCAAAGGAACATCTCATGAGAAAGTACGCCTCCAAGTATGGCCAATGTAATGAGCAACACACATCACTATTGTTTAGATTAGAGATATAGCATGGAAACAAGCCCTTCGGCCCACCGAGACCGCGCTGACCAGCGATCCCCGTACACGAACAGTATCCTACACACACTAGGGACGATTTACAATTATAACAAGCCAATTAACCTACAAACCTGCACATCTTTGGAGTGTAGGAGGAAGCTGGAGCACCCGGAGAAAACCCACGCGGTCACAGGGAGAACGTACAAACTCTGTACAGGCAGCACCCATAGTCAGGATCGAACCTGGCTCTCTGGAGCTGTAAGGCAGTAGCCACCATGCCACCCTTGTTACCACCGTGCCACCCTCGAGACCATATTGTTGGATCTGAGCCAATGTGTCAGTGGTTCAAAGTTTCTATAAAGGAGCTGAGAATTATTAATTCTCTCACTTCCTGTCAGAGTTATGCTCCTGTCCCACTTAGGAAACCTAAACGGAAACCTCTGGAGACTTTGCGCCTCACCCAAGGTTTCCGTGCAGTTCCCGGAGGTTGCAGGTGGTTGCCGGAGGTTGCAGGTAGTGAAAGCAGGTAGGGAGACTGACAAAAACCTCCGGGAACCGTACGGAAACCTTGGGTGGGGTGCAAAGTCTCCAGAGGTTTCCGTTCAGGTTTCTTAAGTGGGACAGGGGCATTATAAGCATCATCAGTATTTTATTTTTCCAAAGATAGACACAAAGTGCTGCAGTAACTCAGTGGGTCTGGAATACATGGATAGGTGAAGTTATGGGTCGGGATCCTTCTCCCGAGTGATTGTGAGGCGGGTGTTGGGGGGGGGAACCAGATGACCTCAGATGACCTCAGGCAGGAGGTTCCCTGAGAGGCTGATAGTTGTCTATGGATGGTGTGATCCCAAGATAAATACATCGTTGTGACATGTGGAACTGGTTATTGACTTTAAGTGGTGGGAGGAGGGGGGAGAGGGGTGGTGGAAGCAAGGTAGGAGGGAGGGGAGTGCATGTGGAAGTTACCTGAAATTAGAGAGTTCAACGCTCATACCGCTGGGTTGTAAGCTACCCAAGCGAAATATGAGGCGTTGTTCCTCCAATTTGCATGTGGCATCATTCTGGCAATGGAAGAGCCCCAGGATAGAAAGGTCAGTATGGGAATATGAAGCACAGTTCAAATGGTTGGCATCTGGGAGATCCAGCAGGCTTCGGCAGACTGTTCAGCACAATGGTCGGCGAGTCTATTCTTGGTCTCGCCGATGTACAGGAGACCAAACCGGGAATAGCGGATGCAGTAGGTGAGGGTAGAGGAGGTACATGTGAACCTCTGTCTCACCTGGAAGTACTATCGGGGTGCGTGGATGGAGTCGAGGGAGGAGGTATAAGGGCAGCTGCTGCATCTAGTACCTGGGCTGGTCCAAGGGGGTGGTTTGAGTGTTTTTATTTTTCCAGGTTGGTAAGGGTCTTGGACATTGACATAAACTCCGAAGAGCCAGATTTGGTTGAGTTGCCCTCGGCAACCCTCAGCTGCAACATGAAACCTTTGGCAGAAATAAATACAAGCCAGTCCCACAAATTGAGGGATCTCAGGATTTAATATCGTTTATTTAGTAAGTTTGGTAGGAAATGATATCTTCAACTCACTCAAGTACAGTGAGACAGTTTTACATACAGAGCATTGATGAAAATGAGATGTTTAAAGCAATGGCATAAATGCATCTATAGTAGAGATATTGATAATTAGACAGCAAGGTTTACTAACATGGGCTTCTAATGTGAGTGTGACTGAACTATAACATTATAGCACAGGGCTGATAGTCCGATGGTAACTTGATGGTAACAATAGGACTGCAATGGATTTTTTAGTTAGCACTTTGATAGTCTGGCTCCATCTTCTTCTTTGTCCCACACACATCCTGAGTCACCACACTGGAGAAAGATGACCTTGGATGCCACAAACAAGAGTGGTGAGATTTAGAACTGGGGTAGGGGGTTGATCAAGAGCAATCCAAGGGGGGGGGGGGTTCCCACAGGGTGTATTCAGGACCTGCGGCTAGGTTTTGGGGGCACGGTTTGTCGAGGCCGACATTGGCTTAAGAAGTAGGTAAATACCATAAGGGAGGAGTCACTGAAAACAGGGATTTAAAACTCAGCAGGTTTGGAGGGAGCTGCGTGCAGGGCCCATATAGTATTGACAGTGAGGGCTGTTCGCATGTGCCCATAACATTCTGTTACTGAAAGGTTTCTGAAAGGGGAGAGGAGTTGGGATTGGATGGGGTCTAGTTTCAACTTAAAGGAGTGGGGCAGAAACTTGTCTTTGAACGCTGAGTACCTCTAAGAATATCGTCCAGTGGTTGCAGTTATATCACAGATATGGTCAATGGAACAAGACAACAATGACAGTGGCACATCGATAGAGCTTCTGCCTCACTGCACCAGAGACCCTGCTTCAATCCTGACAATGGGTGCTTGTCTGAACGCAGTTTGTAAGTTTTCCCGTGACCTGCGTGTATGATCTCCCACAATCCAAAGACGTTAAGGTTTGTAGGTTAATTGGCTTGGTGTAAATGTGTGAGTGTAGGACAAGTGTTAGTGTGCGGGGATCGCTGGTCGGTGCGGACTCGGTGGACCGAAGGGCCTGTTTCCTGGCTGTATATCTAAATCAAACCAAATTTAGGGATGAGTACAATGATGTGGTAACACCCACACACAGAAACATAGATTGGTATGGGCCAGTTGTTCATTTGGACAATGAAATCCAAGGGCTCTATTGAGTCATATTGCCCTGTTCTTTCTCTTTATTTGGGCAGTGTAAAGTTGCAACAGTTAGTGCCGCTGCCTCTGGGCTCCAGAGACCTTGTTTCTATTTGACGTTCCATTTGGAAGCACGTTTAAGAAACATTTAGACAGCCACACGAATATGACAGGTTTAGAGGGGTATGGGCCAGTGTAAATGGACAGGTTGGTCAGCATGGGCAGGTTGGGCCGATGGGCCTGTTTCCACATGGCTATGACTCTATGGAGATAATACTCTCTCCCAGGTACTCGGGTTTCCTCCCACATCCCAAAGACACGTTAGTAGGTTAGCCGCCACTCCAAATTATCCTCAGTGTGGGCTAACGGCAAGAATAATCGAAAGGAAAGTTTATGAGCACATTTGAGTGGAATAAGTTGCAGGGATATAGGGATAATGGAGATGGAGAATGGGATAACTCTTAGTTTTAGTTTAGTTTGGAGACACTGTGTGGAAACAGGCCTACCGAGTCCACGCCGACCAGCAATCCCCATACATTTACACTATCCTACACACTCTAGGGATAATTTACAATTGTACCGGGTCAATTAGCCTACAATCCTGCACGTCTTTGCAGTATAGGAGGAAACCAGAGATCCCAGACAAAATCCACACAGGTCACAGGGAGAAGGTGAAAACTCCGTACAGACAGCACCCATAGTCAGGATCGAACCAGGGTCTCTGCTGCTGTAAGGCAGCAACTCTGCCGCTGTGCCACTGTGCCCACCCTGCTGAGAGCTAGCATGGATCTGATGGGCCAACCAGCCTCCTTTGGAATCAGTGTAAGTTATAAGTTAACATGCCTGCCTTGTGCCTATCCAATTCCCTTTCGAAGGCACTGGTTGATCCTGTTCTATCATCCTTACAGTCAGTCAGCATCAGATCCTTGGAGTTTTGTTTGCCTACATCGATCCTGGCTCTAACTTTACAGCTTCTCCGATCCCCTCACTCCCAACAGAGGAGATCTCTGAACACACCAACCAGTTCACTCCTTGAACTATGAAACTCGAAAGAATACAAGCCCAGTATTTGCAATGTTCCCAGAATAGTGACATCTTAGCCTTTAAAATCTTCACTGCTCTTCTCAATGTTTATGCACATTGTTATTATTCCTAACCAAACCTATCTCCAGATAAGTCTACCTGCTGTTCATGGTAAATTTATACCAATATCTTTATTAATCTTCAAAAACGAGAGAGCTTAGAGGAAAAAAATCTCCCTGGAAGCTGAGCAAATTTGCAAAATTAGGCACTGATGACATCAATGGGCAAAATACTCAAAACATCCAATGAAGTGATTTTAAAGGAAATATCTGCATTTTTAATCCTCTGAGTAATAAATTGCTGTCAAGATGCTGCAATCCCTTTTCCCCACCTGTTTAATTTCAGGGTATCTAAAAAAAAGTTAACAATACCATCAAGACCCTACGAACATTGTGTGTAGATTCCCTGGGGTGCAAGTACATAGCGTGTCGAACGTGATGATAGGGTGGGGATTTTGTATTGTAGGAGGCTGCAAATGCTGGAATCACGAAACGTGATCACGATCACAAATCTTGATCACAAAACAAATTGCTTTAAGTTCCTCCAAGACATTTGGTATGTTTGCCTGCCTTGGTTGAGGCGTTGAGTGGGGATGTCACGTTGGTATTGTACAAAGCGTTGCTTAGACCGCGGCGAACTTAGAGTATTGTGTAAATACACAACACGGGAAGGATTTGGCAACAATAGAGAACATGCAGAAGAGATTCTCCAGAATGTTGCTCGGAAAGGAAGGCTGCAGTTATGAGGAGAGAGGCTGGGTCAATTCTAACTGGAATGTAAGAGGTTGCAAGTTTACATTACAGAGATTTATAAAATTATGACAGGTGCAGATGATATAGAAAATCTGATTGTAGAAACAAAGAGCTGGTTAATACACAAAAGAACACAGATCACTGGAGTAACTCAGCAGGTCTGGCAGCATCGCTGAAGAACATGGATTGGTGACATTTCACGTCGAGACCCTTCTTCAGACAGGTCTCCAACCTAAACATTACATTGTGGACGGCTCAATTGTAATCAGGTATAGTCTTTCTGCTGACTGGATAGCACGCAACAAAAAGCTTTTCCCTGTACTTCGATACACGTGGCAATAAACTAAACTAAATCTATCCATGTTCTCCAGAGATGTTGCTTGACCTACCGAGATACACTAGCACTTTGTGTCTTTTTGTGTAGGAAACCAGAATTATTCTGCAAGGACAGGAGAGTTCAGTGCCAGTGGGCACGGATTTAAAATGTGAGGGGAGCAAGTTAAAGACACTGTGAGAAATAAGCTTTTCACACAGAGGGTGGTGAATATTTTAAATTAGTTTCTGGAGAGGATAGTGGAGGCAAATCTAATTACCATGTTTAACCAGTGTGTGGAATGGAAAGGAGCAGAGGGGTACAGGTGGAGCATAGTTAGGCATCACGAATAGTCAGATGGTGTAGGCTTCAAGGTTTGTATGATGTCCAATTTTATGTCTTTTTAAAACAAAATCGCAATGTATTACAGAATCATTAAAGCTTATAAGAGAGACATTCGGATGCTATTTTCTTTTGTTTTAAAGAACACTTATGAACACTTTGGATACTGTTGTTCATCTTGCTTGGTCATATAATATTCAACACCAAATTGTATTTTACAGTAGCAAATCACTTCTGAGAACTGGTCGCAATTTACCCTCTGATTGCCGGCATCTTAGCTTCACAGGATCAACAGAGCTGTTGAATGAGCTGTTAAGTTTCTGCAGTGTGATTAATAGGTAAAGACCGTGGTGCTCAGAGGATTAAAGAAATGTCACCGGAAAATGATCTGCAAGCCAGCGAAAAAGTGCAAAGGGGGAGAAAGCAATTCAAAAGTCACTGTGCAAAGAAATCAGACTTGTCCACTTCCCACGGCACACTTAAAGCAAGCACTCTGCAACAGTGCATGGATGAAGTGCTGCACTGCCATGCACTGATGACCATTAGAAAAACAGACACAGAAATACGTACATTGAGAACTCTGTCATGTTATCGTCGGCAACTGGGATATACATTCATTGAAGTAAAGAGCAAACGATTCGACGACCGAGAGCTGGAGCTGGGTTTCATCGTTACTGCTGAGACAGGTCGAAATGGAGCTTCCATGAAAATGAACAGGAGAGCAACCGTGATGGAAGAAAGAGGGAGTTTAGTTCATTGAGGCCATCGGGGTGGGGCTCAGATCACCAGAAGGTTCAGAGCATTGGAATTATCAGCAGAACCTTCCCGCTGTTGGCCGTAATGGAGATGGTCTACCTCGTGGATGGAGGTGGTGGGTGGCCTGGCCAATCCCTTGGAGATGGGCACTGAGGCAACGTACGGGCGAGAGGAGTGGTTGGCACAATCGGGCAGGAGGGGCGGCGGAGGTGATGTGTCAGCCTTCAGCTTGGATTGCTGAGGATAACACTGGCCGGATGTGGGGGAGGGGGAGCTGGACACTTGGAAGTGGTAGACCCGGAGTGGACCCAATGGGCCCAACAACCTAATTCTGCTCCGACGACTTGTGAACATGAGATACAAATAGTGAAGGTCCCCCTGCAAGTTGAATCACTCTGATGCCGTTGTGCTATTTGCCACGGATATCAAGACCGTCTGTCGATGTGAACCGGGCGTGGAGTTCATTGTTGCTGATGTCTGGTTGTATCTGACAAGTCGTTCACTGTAATGTTGTTGCCCTGTTAGACTTCTCACCTCAGCCATCCTTTGAGGGCATTTTATTTCCCTTGCGTCCAGTCTCAAGGGAGCGCAGGAGTTGACACCACTCGGTAGGGGTGGGTGGGTGGGGTTGTTGTCGGGATGTTGGGGGGACATCAGTCGCTCTGCTACAGTCGACAACGCCAACTTTGGATCTTATTCTGGAGCCTCTTCCTATGGCAAAGCGGTGACACCAGTGAAGCTGCTCTCAGTCTCTGAAACATGCTAACATAACACTGTATCGGAAAAAAAACAAAAATCAGTCGTATCTATAAAAGAGATGTCTTGTGCTTGGCACCCAGCTCAAAAAGTCTAATCATCCTCTTCCTCCTCCACTTCTGTTTTTAACGGGGCCTTGTCAGGGGCACTAAAGCATTTCTCAAAGAACCGAACAATGGACTTGTGCAGGTGCTGTTTGACTGATGCTTTCTCCATGAAGTGACCCTCGTCCGGGTATATCTGCAAGAGAGAGTAAATAACATGAGATGTATTCGGGCAAACATTTAGGTTTGTAAAATGATGAGGGGCGCAGATAGGCTAGACAGTCAGAACTTTTTTTTCTTCCCCCGGGGTACAGATATCAAATACCAGAGGGCATACAGTAGTTTATTGTCACGTGTATCAAGGTTCATAAGTTCTAGAAGCAGAATGAGGCCATTCAGCCCATCAAGTCTACTCTGCCATTCAATCATGGCTGATCTGTCTTTCCCTCTCAACCCCATTCTCCTGCCTTCTCCCCATAACCCATGACACTCGTACTAATCAAGTATGGTACAGTGAAATGCTTTTTTGTTGTGGGCTATCCAGTCAGCAGGAAGACTATACATAATTACAATTAAGTCATCCACGGTGTAGAGATACTGGATAAAGGATAGATGATGTGCGGGGTTGTTTTATTTTTCACAGAGCATGGTGGGTGCCTGGAACTCACTGCCAGGGGTGGTGGAGGAGGCAGATGTGTTAGTGGCATTTAGGAGACTTTTGGATAGGCACGTGGATATATGAAGGAAATTGAGGGGTATGGAGTATGTGCAGGCAGATCAAAGTTGGTCTTGGTATTATAGGTAGACAAAAATGCTGGAGAAACTCAGCGGGTGCAGCAGTGTCTATGGAGCGAAGGAGATAGGCAACGTTTCGAGCCGAAACCCTTCTTCAGACTTGGTATCATGTTCAGCACAGATATAGTGGGCCAAAGGGGCCTGTTCATGTGCTGTGCTGTTCCATGTTCTATTATGGTCATGTCTACCGAGATGGTAAGTGATCAGCTTTGTTATGCATGTTATCCAAACACGCCAGAGATAGGTTTAGATTTAAGTTTAGGTTTATTATTACCATTGTGCCGAGATACAGTGAAAAGCTTTGTGTTGTATGCTATCCAAACAGCTCGTATATACCATACTCAACAAGTCAAATAGATTGAGCAAAGGGAAGATGCAGAATGCAGATAATACTATCAGGGGGTGTCAGGGGTTATGAGGAGAAGGCAGGAGAATGGGTTTAGGAGGGAGAGGTAGATAATGGCGGAGTAGACGATGGGCAGAATGGCCTAATTCTGCTCCTATCACATGACCTTAAAACGATGCATAAACACAATCAAGTCAAAACTCAGGCTAGATTTACAGGTAGGGAAGGCATTTAAAAGGATAGAGTGGGGTGATTGTATCAGGTGATAGAAGATCTTCCTCTGGGAAGAACACACAAAGAGTCGCCACTCTCCGGTGCCATGTTTGTTTGGGCTTCAACACCATCAGGGCCAACTGAGGTAGTCGTTTGACAGCTTTTAGCCTATTTAACATGTTGTAACAGGATTTGGCCTGCCATCTTAGCCTTTTTTAACAGCAAAAAAATTAACACTGAACTAAATTGCCTGAGGAAGTATTAGTCCAGATGAGCTAGACAAAATGTGTAGCAAAGAACTGCAGATGCTGGTTTACACCGAGGAAAGACACAAAATGCTGGAATAACTCAGCTGATCAGGCAGCATCTCTAGAGAAAAGAAATTGCTGATATTTTGGGTCAAAACCTTTCTTCAGACCCTAAACATCACCTATTCCTTTTCTCCAGAAATGACCCGTTGAGTTACACCAGCACTTTGTGTCTCGGCCAGGTGAGCTACTTGGTTAAAGCAACAGGTATTAAGACATGACTCAAGGTGGTGGGGGTAGCAAGGCAGAGAGGTTTGGCAAGGGATTTCTTCATGTTAAGGCAGAGCAGGAAGAAAGGAAATTCGGGTAAGCTCTAAAGGCAGAAGAACACGGAGAAATGGGACTGTTCTAGGCAAGGTAATGGGTTCAAGTTGCAGAGGAGAAGTCAGCCTGATGATCAGCGGAATATTTGTGCAGTGATTCCATTGAAAAGACCGTTGGGCAGCATGATAATTCCTGCTGGAATGAGTGGGGAATCATCGAGCTAAAAGACAGGAGGAGGCCATTATTCCCACTGAGACGGCATCAAACAGCATTATAAATAGACCCACTCAACCTCTTGTACCTCATAACAATGTATTATGGGATGTTGGTTAGGCCCCATTTGGAGTGTAGTGTACAGTTCTGATCGCCCCATTATAGGGAGGATGTGGAGGCTTTGGGAAGGGTGCAGAGGAAGTTTACTTGAATGATGCCCAGATTCAGGAATATTAGCTACAGGCAGAGGTTGGACAGACTTGGAATGTTTTCTCTGGAACGCCGGAGATTGCAGGGAGACCTGATAGAAGTATATAAAATGATGAAACGCACATGTTGGGGAGAAATCTAGAGGGCATAACTCTATGTTGAGAAGGGCAAAGTTTAAAGGATGTACGGGGCAAATTTTAACATAGAGGGTGGTGAGTGCCTGGAGCGCGCTGCCAGGGGTGGTGGTTGAAGCAAATATGTTAGTGGCGTTTAGCAGACTTTTGGATAGGCATATGCAGGGAATGGAGATATAAGGGCTATGTGCTGGCAAATAAATGTGGTCTTGGCAGCATGTTCGGCATGGACTTTGTGGGCCGAAGGGCCTGTTCTTTGATGTACTGTTCTATGTTCCACCTCTATTATTTCCTGAAGCAATAATAATGGTTAACCTTAATGGTTATTTTTTACTCCATTTTCACTGATCCGATCATGCAATCCAAAGACTAACCATTTGGTGATGGAAAAAAAAAGATTGGCCTCATTGGTATATATATCATTGTCTTTCTGCATCTTCCAACACTGAAAATCTTTCTCATCGTTTACTGCAGGCAAACACTGAGGGTTCTCCACATCTCTATCAAACCTTCATCCAGCCTTCTCTACTCCAAGGGGAACAGTTTCAGTCTCTTCTACTCTACAGGGCGGTAGTGGTCGTGTTACGGACTCAATGATCTACAGGCTGGGGAATGGAGGGGGATCTAAACCCACCGCTGGAAGCCTGAGAAGGGACTGCATCCCCCTTTAAATACACGCACCCATTCTGTAAATCATCAAATACCTGCAAAGAATAGTTAGCCTTTGCATTGATTAAGTGGGTTATTAGGTCTGCCGTGTGCTGGAAGTGGACAGTTTCTGAAAAAGAAAGAGACAACGATGAGGTAAAAAGGGAAACACAAACTCTGAATAGGAAGAGAATAGGAGGAGAGGAGGGACACAGCATGGGTTTCAGCATTCAAAATGAGAAGGATCAGGGGAGATCCACACGGAAAATGTTTGCAAACTTTCAGCAGCAAAAGGAGAGCCAAGAATATTCCCTCGGTTATGGCCGAGACGATATCCTCTTTCTTTAATAGACGTGGTCATAGATGAATCCCTCACCCTTGACTGCTGTCATACATGGATCCCTCAACCTTGTCTCCTCTGTGTCCCATGGTTCTGCTCTAGCTCCCCTTCCTCCCGCCAGATGGAACAAGGATCACCCATCCAGCCTCCAATTCCAATACATAATTCTCCGACATTTCCTTCACCTCCAACGTGATCCCACCACCGATCACGTCACCCCATCTCTGCCCCTTCCCGTCTCTCATAGAGACCGCTCCCTCCGCATCTCCTTGTTTCACTCATCCCTTCCCACCCAAACCATCCGTTCCCCTGCAACCGCAGGAGACGTAACACCTGTCCCTATACCACCTCTCTCTCCTTCATCCGGCGACCTCTACAGTCCATCCAGGTGAAACAGATGTTCACATGCACCTCCTCTAACCTCATCCACTGCATCTGATGACCTGGATGCGGCCCCTGCATATCGGTGAGACCAAGTGTAGACTCGGCAACCGTTCTGCTAAACACTTGCGCTTGGTCCGTCAAGGCCTACTGGATCTCCCAGTTTTGACCCTACTTCACATTCCCACACTGATCTTTCTGTCCTGGGCCTCCACCATTGACAGAGTGAGGCCACACACAAACTGGAGGAACAGCACCTTATATTTTGCTAGGCTAGCTTACAACCCAACAGTATGAACATTGAATTGTCCAATTTCAAGTAATACTCCACCTACCCCCTCTCGCTCTCCTATGCCCTTCCCCCACCACCCCAACCCAGGATCATCTCCTTAGTCCTTCCCTTTCCTTTCCACACTCATCTCATCTCCCATCATCTCCTTTTCACTTCAATCCTTTGTCATTAACTCCACCCATCTGCCAACCCCCCCCCCCCTTCACCTGTATCCACCTATCACTCACCATGCTTTGTCGTACCCCCCCCCCCCCCTGCTTATCTATCCATGTTTCTACCCCCTACTGCAATCAGTATTAAAAAGGATCCCATCGCAATACATCGCCTGACCATTCCCTCTGCAGATGCTGTCTGACCCACTGAGTTCCTCCTGCATTTAGTGTTTTGGTCTGAACTCCAACAGGTATAGGCTTATCCTACCTAAACTGCCCTGATCGGAGTGTCCCTCCCTCCTAAGAATCATGGTAACATTGGCGGTTTATATGGGACCACAGACATTCACAGCACAATAAGAAGCCATTCAGTGAAAACAGCTATCCTGATTGATCACATTTCCCAGCACAGAGTTTGCAGTGGCACTTCTAGTAGAGTTACTGCCTCAGAATTCCAGCAACTCAGGTTCAATCCTGACCTCCGGTGCTGTCTGTGTGGAATTTGCACGTTCTCTCTTGTGACCATTTCCCTCCCACACCCCAAAGACAAGCAAATTGCGTGGTTAATGACTACGGGTGCTGTCTGTACAGAGTTTGTACATTCTCCCCAACGTGGGGTTTCTCTGGGATCTCCGGTTTCCTCCCACACGCCAAAGATATACAGGTTTGTCGGTTAATTGGCTTCGGAAAAATTGTAAATTGTGTAGTATGTAGGATGGTGTTAGTGTGCAGGGATTGCTGGTCGGCGTGGACTCGGTGGGCTGGAGGGCCTGTTTCCTCACTCCATTTCTAAACTAAAAATCTCTAAACTAAACTAATTGCCCCCAGTGTTAAGTGGAATTTGTAGGGAGTTGATAAGAATGTGGGGAGAAAGGGTTAGAGGGAAAATTAATGGGGGAATTGGATTGCTCTGCGAGCCCACATCAACCAGATGGGCTGAATGGCTTTCTTCTACAGAAACAGGAGAAACTACGCCCACATCAGCTGAGAATGGCACAGTGCAGATTGATCATTAGTTTAGCTTTGTTTAGAGATACAGCGTAGAAACAGGCCCTTTGGCCTACCGAGTCCACGCCGACCAGCGATCCCTGGATGCTGGCACTATCCTACGCACTTCGGACAATTTACAATCTTTACCAAAGCCAATTAACCTACAAACCTCTACGTCTTTGGAGTGTGGGAGAAAACCCGAGCACCCAGGGGGAAAACCCACGCGGTCACAGGGAGAACGTACAAACTCCGTACAGATAGCATCTGTAGTCAGGATCGAACCTGGGTCTCTGGTGCAGTAAGGCAGCAACTCAGTGCCTCCTGATGCCTCAAGATACCTCCTGCACAATACCCGACATGGGAGCTTCACGGAGAAGATGTGGTACATGCTTGGTCACATACTTACCATCTGCAGTCCCGTGGATTAACAATAGATCTTCCTCTCTTAGCCTTAGCACTCGATATGGAACTTCTGATACCTGTGCATTAAGGAACAAGAATCTTGTTGGGTCCAAATAACATTGAGCATTCATGAATAATAATGAAAGTTTCAAGCAGTTTTAAAAGTATTGCCTTTTACACAGATTAAAGCAATGCAATGCATTCAGGTTCAAACACTAAAGCTTTTTCAGTGAGGAAATGTTTAAGGAACTGCAGATGCTGGTTTACACAAAAGGACACAAAGTGCTGGAGTAGCACAGCGGGCCAGGCAGCATCTCTGGAGAATATGGATAGGTGACTTTTCAGGACGGGACCGTTCTTCAGAAGGATGGCAATCAATCAGCAAACAGCCTGAAGAAGAGTCCTGACCTGAACGTCACCTATCCATGTTCTCTGGAGATGCTGCCACACCCGCTGAGTTACTCCAACACTGTGAGGTTTTTAAGTGAATTGTACATTTGTTGTTACAAATGGTTATATTATTAATTTGCACTTCTTGTTGTCTTTGAACATTTTAATTAATGCTTAAGACAAACAGAATAATAAGTGATAAAACAGTGGACAACAGACCTTGGCCAGGCTGTCTCTGACCCAGAGTCGCCACCAGGACAACAGACCTTAAGATGGCCAAGTTAAGGAATAAAAACTTTGGATTTGAATCATATAAAAAGGTGCCAGGAATGTGGAGACACGTGTACTGCCTCAGTGTAATCTACTCTTCCTACACTCTTGCATTTAAGTATAATTAGAAACATAGAAACATAGAAACATAGAAACATAGAAATTAGGTGCAGGAGTAGGCCATTCGGCCCTTCGAGCCTGCACCGCCATTCAATATGATCATGGCTGATCATCCAACTCAGTATCCCGTACCTGCCTTCTCTCCATACCCTCTGATCCCCTTAGCCACAAGGGCCACATCTAACTCCCTCTTAAATATAGCCAATGAACTGGCCTCGACTACCCTCTGTGGCAGGGAGTTCCAGAGATTCACCACTCTCTGTGTAAAAAAAGTTCTTCTCATCTCGGTTTTAAAGGATTTCCCCCTTATCCTTAAGCTGTGACCCCTTGTCCTGGACTTACCCAACATCGGGAGCAATCTTCCTGCATCTACCCTGTCCAACCCCTTAAGAATTTTGTAAGTTTCTATAAGATCCCCTCTCAATCTCCTAAATTCTAGAGAGTATAAACCAAGTCTATCCAGTCTTTCTTCATAAGACAGTCCTGACATCCCAGGAATCAGTCTGGTGAACCTTCTCTGCACTCCCTCTATGGCAATAATGTCCTTCCTCAGATTTGGAGACCAAAACTGTACGCAATACTCCAGGTGTGGTCTCACCAAGACCCTGTACAACTGCAGTAGAACCTCCCTGCTCCTATACTCAAATCCTTTTGCTATGAAAGCTAACATACCATTCGCAATTAGCCTATGTTTAGCAAGATGTTTACTGACGTGTGCGGATGTGGCGTCGAAGGACGAGAAGCCGAAGCAAAGGAGTCGAAGCCAAATAGCCAAATGGAAACGAAGCCGAAACGCCAATAAAAACGAAAGCATACGAAGCCAAAACAGCAACGAACCAAAATCATACGAAGCCAAAACAGCAACGAACTGAAAGGGCGGGACGCCTTAAAGCCAACTAACCGATAGACTGCGTCGCCTAAAAGCAAACTCACCGAATGGCCGCTCTGCCAAAACGCCACCTAACCGAAAGGCTGCATCGCCTACAAGCCATCTAACCGAATGCCGCTCTGCCGAAAAGTCAAATAACGGTTTGTGTGGGAAAATGACCCCCACCCTCCCGTCTCCACCAGCCAGTGATGTGATGGACGCGGGGGTCTGGAACAGTCGCAGACAAGTCGCGCCCCCCGACAATCGCAGACATGTCTGTTATTTGACTTTTCGGCAGTTGAGAGCTTGAGAGTCATGGCTCCAAGGAGTCTGGACCCCAGTTAGAAGTTGATGATAAGGAGAGGTCCAGATGTCCTTTGTTAAATTGTATGAGGGTTTGCAGAAAGAGCTAAGAAGGTCTGCAAATGCATAGTGGGGCTGGTTATAGAAGGGGGTGTGAAAAGGTATTGTTAATAATGTTGCAAGGTGTTTGTGCTGCTGTTTGATGATTGACTGAAGTGTGGAGCCTAATTTGAATTGTTCATACTACCTGGGAAAATGTTGCATTACCTAGTTAATTGACTTCCTTCCAGAAGCTTCTGTAGAAACATTGTAATGGGGTACTTTGTAATTGGGTTAGGGAACGGTCAATAACTGTATAATGTGATCGATATGTGTTATTAGTTTGTAGGGGTTGCCTCCCCCAAGTAATGTCACGCCCTTAGTTTGGAAGGGTATAAGAGGGTGTGTAATTCATTGGGTGATTGTAACTTCTGTTCTGTTCGCACGAGATATTGTTGTCTTGTGTGAATGGATCGGCAACCGTCCCTGCAGTTTTTTCTTCAATAAAGTAAGATTTTGGAACCAGACTTTGACTTAGTGTTTAACTAAACCAGACTAAGGGGGTAGGTCTAGAACCGGAATTAATAGAATAAGTAGGGTGACCTTTTAATTGTATAATTTAATACAACTTTGGATACCGAAATACCAATAACAAAAAGGAACAAAGATTTAGCATGAGGCTAATATATTAAGGTTAATGAGGGAGCATTGCATTTCCTTTGTAATAAAAAGGAACTGCAGATGCTGGTTTTCCACAAAAGATAGATACAAAACGCTGGAGTAATTCAGCGGGTCAGGCAGCTTCTTCGAAGAAAATGGATGAGTGATGTTTTGTTTCGGGGCCCTCCTTCAGACTGAAACAAGGTGCGGGGGCTGAACTGGAAGCAAGAAAAGACCGGGACAAATCAGGGCCAATATCTATAACTCGGGCAGGGTGGTTCTCCGATAGGCTAATTCTTGGTCAGGGTCTGTGGCTTATACAAACACTCCCTCCTACACCCTTGCCCTCCCTTTCTCCATTGAAAGTCCATCTACCTATTCCACAATAGGCAACAATGTATCCCTCTTGGGATCACCATTCCCTAGCCCACAATTAGCTTGTCAGGGAACCACTCTGCCTGAGGTCATCTGTTTCCGGCCCTGATTTATCGTGGTCTTATCCTCCACCCCACCCTTGCCCCCCTTACAATCAGCCTGAAGAAGGGTCCTGACCCGCAACATCACCTATCCATGGTCTCCACAGATGCTGCCTGACCTGCTGCGTTACTCCAACATAGTGCTTATTTTTTTGGTTGTGTGAGACCACTGACCTGAAATGTTAGCTCACTACCCTCTCTGTCAACCCTTCTTGATAGCTTCACGTGGTTTCAATTACATTTCTGAGTTTTCCAGCACCGGCTTTGTCATGTTGTATTTGGAGATTGTCTAATGACCATGGGTGCTGTCTGTGTGTGAAGTATGTTTGCACATGATCACGTGGGTTTCCTCCGGGCGCTCCGGTTTACTCCCACATCCAAAAGACGTGCGTGTTTGTAGGCTAATTGGACACTGTAAATTGACCCTGTTGTGTAGAGAGAGGATGAGAAAGTGGAGTAACATAGAACTAGTGTGAATGGGGGATCGATGGTTGGATTGAACACGGTGGCGTAAAGGGTCTGTTTCCATGCTGTATCTCTAAACTGTAACTAATTACCTGAAATTTAAAAAAAATTCTACACATGAAAATCATCTTGGGTCTGTACCTGGGTAAGGTGGATTGTCTGGGAAACATCGTCAATTGTCATTTAGCTGTGCGAAAGACCCCATCACCTTTCTTCCATCCATTTAAATAACAGAGTTTCTACTCGTCTGTTTTTAATAATGTTAATTCATGTTGGTCAAGGCAGTACACCACTTTTCTTTGGACTTACCCCATAACCTTGTTCTGTTTTGCTGAGCATGCCCAGATATCGTTCCGAGAATGCAGATGCTGTGAAGAAAGAGACAACAGTTTAGATGCACAAAGAGAGTCGATTCACTACTTTAAAGAATTTTCTCCTCATCTCCTTTCTAAAGGTACGTCCTTTTATTCTGAGGCTATGGCCTCTAGCCCTCCACTCTCCTACTGATGGAAACATCTTCTCCACATCCACTCTGTCCAGGCCTTTCAGTTTTTGATAAGTTTCAGTGAGGTTCCCCCTCATCTTTCTAAACTCCTGACGGCCCAGTGCCGTCAAATGTTTATCAAATAAAAACCCAATCATTCCTGGGATCATTCCTGTAAACCTCATCTGGACTCTCTCCAACATCAGCACATCCTTCCTCAGATACGGGGCCTAAAACTGCTCACAATACTCCAAATACGGTCTGACCAATGCCTTAAAGCCACAGCATTACATTCCTATTTTTTAAAATATTCTAGTCCTCCTTAAAAAAATAATCTAGCATTGCATTTTGCAGCTCTTCAATAGACAATAGACAATAGATAATAGGTGGAGGAGTAGGCCATTCGGCCCTTCGAGCCAATACCGCCATTCAATGTGATCATGGCTGAACATCCCCAATCAGTACCCCGTTCCTGCCTTCTCCCCATATCCCCTGACTCCACTATCTTTAAAAGCCCTATCTAGCTCTCTCTTGAAAGTATCCAGAGAACCGGCCTCCACCTGAGTCTGAGGCAGAGAATTCCACAGACTCACAATCCTTATTTCCTTATCTTGCACTCTTTGTCTTTTCATCCTTGGCCTTTTGTCCAATCATCTGCCATTTTAAATTCCCCTCACCTCTATCCACCTGTCACTTGCCAGGCTTTGCCCCACCCTCTTCTCTCCACTACCACAATCAGTATGAAGAAGGGTCCCAATTTGAAAAGGTCATCTATCCATGTTCTCCTCAGATGCTGCCTGACCCGCTGTGTTATTGCAGTATGTTGTGTCCTTTTGTGTAAATCAGCATCTGCAGTTCCTTGTTTCTACATAATATTTCAGGTGCTGGATCCTCCTGGGCACTGTATAATTACAGTTTGATATCCTAATATCTGCATTCTACACTTTTTGTATTAAAGGCCAATATCCAATTTCCCAATTGCTTGTGCTGCTGCTCATTACCTTATGGTGATTCATGTACAAGGACACAAAAGCACTCCTGATCATACTTTCAATCACTCGCCATTTAAAAAAATGTTCCTCTTTCATTTCTACCAAGAGTGGCTAAATCTACACTTTTAACATTATATTCCATTTGCCCATTCATGTAGGCTGTCTATGTACCCCTGCAACCTCTTTGCATCCTCTTCACATCTCACACTGCCAACAAGCTTAACATTATTGTTCATATAGACAGTGAACAGCCGGGGCCAGTAGTTCATCCACAATTGGTTTTCATTCCATTTAGTTTCTTTCATACTTTTACTGATTTGAACTATTTCCTCTGCTTACTTTTTTTTGAACAAGAGCCACTGTTGCCGAAGTTCATAAGTTCAAGAGACTAAAGAGCAGAATTAGACCATCGAGTCTGCTCCACCATTTAATTGTGGCTGATCTATTGTAAATTGTCCCGAGTGTATAAGATGCGAAACTAGGATTACATAGAACGTATGTAGGATTGATCGATGGTCGGTGCAGACTCGGTGGGCCGAAGGGCCTGTTTCCACTCTGAGCCTCTAATCTAAACTAAACTAAACTAAATTAAACTAAACTAATCTAAACAAATATAATCTAAACAAAAGTAATCTAAACAAAAGTAATCTAAACAAAATTAAACGTAGTATGAGGTGAGTAAGGGTGAGTGATTCAGGTGGACAATGTCAAGAGATTCAGTACGTTGATTCTTACCGTACAGTTTAAAGTCTGTTATTGGTGAAAGTGCAACTCCGCACTTGAATAAGGCATCTTTTTTGTCCAAGTCTTTTTCTGTTGTGAGTAGCATCAAAGTCAGATAACCACCGTATGCCTGCAGAGAGCAATTAGAAATTAATCTTTCACACGGTGACTGTGTCAGTACTTCAATTGTACATCAATAATCAAAAACATAATTCCCTCATTTACCAGTTAATTCTGCCCACTGACACATCACTGGAATAGTGGTGATATTTTCACTCTGTCAGATGAAGCTGAAGATGTCCTGAAAAGCTTTCCCTTTGATTTGTTCCTTGGGCCCTGATTCTGGACATCACTTCATCCCACATCATCATCATCACACATCATGGCCAACATCATCCAGAGGACCAGAGGAGGTTTACAAGAATGATTGGGTTAACATATGATGAGCGTTTGACGGCTGGAGTTTAGAAGAATGATGTGGGATCTCATTGAAACTTACCGAATGGTGAAAGGCCTGGATAGGGTGGATGTGGAGAAGATGTTTCCACTAGTGGGAGAGTCTAAGTCTAGAGGTCATAGCTTCAGAATTAAAGGACGTTCTTTTAGGAAGGAGATGAGGGGGAATTTCTTTAATCAGAGGGTGGTGAATCTGTGGATTTGTTTGCCACAGAAGGAATGGAAATGGAAATGGAATGAAAAGTCAATGGAAATTTTAAATTTTAAATGTTAATCCCTTTTATTGATCTAAACTCCAGAGACTACAGGTAAAGTCTGCTTAAGGAAGGACTTTAGAGATACAGCGCAGAAACAGGCCCTTTGGCCCACCAAGCCCGTGCCAACCAGCCATAGACTAGTTCTATCCTACACACTAGGGACAATTTACAATTTTACCAAAGCCAATTAACCTACAAACATGTACATCATGGAAATTAGGGAGGAGACTGGAGCAACTGGAGAAAACACACACAGTCACAGGGAGAATGTACAAATTCCTTACAGTCAGCACCCAAAGTCAGGAAGAACCTGGGTCTCTTGTGCTGTAAGGCAGCAGCTCTACCGCTGCATCACTGTGCCGCCACTTTCCTCACAAGGGCAATCAACTCATGTCAGGAATCAATCTGTTCATTTACTTTCTCCATTGCGAGCATATCCTTCATCGTTGGCAGACCAGCCTTCTAAACAATATTCCAGTGTAAAAACCAAAACTGCAATAGTCTCCTTGAGTCATAGAGTCATGCAGTGCGGATAGAGGCCCTCCATCCCAATTCCTTCATGACACCTAAAATGCCCGTCTAAGCTAGTCCCAGTTACCCAGGTTTGACCCAAATCCAGCATCTGCAGCCTCTCTTGTTCTTAGTTTCTTCAGTTTCAGTCTGTGAGGATCCTGCATTAAACTTTTGTTAATCTATTTCTTCTTGACTACGCATCAAAACATATACAACTTGTTTCCTGTCATTGGATTACTCTTGTATTCAACATTCACCATGTTTAGCAAATATTTGGCGCTCCTTTCATGAATTCTGAAATATTCTGAATGTTTTTCCTTAAAACTAATACTATCTTCAACTTATTTTAGATGTTTGGCCAACCTTTCTTACCGGGCGGGTCTGTGGTTGGTCCATCATACCTGCTGGGCCTGTGCACCTAATAGGAATGTGTATTGTTGCAAATTAATTTACTTTCATTCCTTAAATATTTAATATTGCTTCTGCACTAAGTCTTCTCATACTGTTCCCAACATATTCAACTCACGCCTCATACCCCAGTCTAAAGAAGAGCCTCTGCCATAACGGTATCTGTTAATTTCTTTAGACTTTAATAATAATAATAATGGATGGGATTTATATAGCGCCTTTACTCAAGGCGCTTTACATCGCATTATTCATTCACTCCTCAGTCATACTCGGTGGTGGTAAGCTACTTCTGTAGCCACAGCTGCCCTGGGGCAGACTGACGGAAGCGTGGCTGCCAATCTGCGCCTACGGCCCCTCCGACCACCACCAATCACTCACACACATTCACACACAGGCAAAGGTGGGTGAAGTGTCTTGCCCAAGGACACAACGACAGTATGCACTCCAAGCGGGATTCGAACCGGCTACCTTCCGGTTGCCAGCCGAACACTTAGCCCATTGTGCCATCTGTCATCCCTTTAGATCTTAGAGATACAGTATGGGCCCTTTGGCCCATCAAGTCCGTGCCTACCAGAGATCCCCTTACACTAGCCCAATCCTGCACACTAGGAACAATTTTGTAATTTTACCAAAGTCAATTCACCTGTAAACCTGTATGTCCTTGGAATGTGGGAGGAGACCGGAGCACCCGAAGAAAACCCACGTGGTCACACAGAGAACGTCCAAACTTCGTACAGACAGCACCTGTAGTCAGGATCGAACCTGGGTTTCTGGTGCTGTAAAGCAGCAACTCTACCACTGCGCCACCGTGCTGCCCCTATCCTGCAGCACTATTTTCGCTCATATATTCCTAGCTTGCTATGTCTATGCTTATACTTGAAAGCCTGAATTTGGATTGAACTAAATCACTTCCAATTTCCATATCAAATTCTGTCATGTTATGATGTCTCTTCGATAAAATTACCCATTTATCACTATTAGGTCTAAACTGAACTGCTCTTGGACCAGGCTTGAAAAGCTGCTGTAAACATTTCATAAATTTGTCATCTACACTTTCACTGTTAATTTTTTTTGCTCAGACACTATATAGATCAGAGACTACTGCATTATCCTTATTACAGCTGCCTCTAATTCCCTGATATAAACCTTGCTTTATAGTCTGACTCACAGAGACAGCGTAGTCTGGGTTTGCTATCCTTGGATCTGAGGAATCGGAGGGGGAGCTGAACTGCACAACATTATGAGGGACATAGAAAGGTTGATTGTAGGTACCTTTTTTCCATATTAGAGGTGCCTAGAGGTAAAGGGTATAGGTATTGGGTAAAGCTGAGCCAGCTAAGACTTTATTCATCAGCGCAGGAGGATGAGGGGTGATCTTATAGAGGAGCACAAAACCATGAGATGAATAGATCGGGTAAACATACAGAACCGTTTGCCCAGAGTAGGGGAGTCAAGCACCAGAGGACAGAGGTTTAATGTGAGGGGGGAAAGATTTAATAGGAACCCGAGCGGCAACATTTTTAGACAAAGGGTGTATGGAATGAGCTGCCGGAGGAGGTATTTGCGGCAGGTGGTAACGCAATGTTTAAGAAGTATTTAGACAGGTACATGGATAGGTCAGGTTCAGAGGGATTTGGGCCAAACACAGGCAGATGGGACTAGTTCAGAAGGGGCATGTTGGTCGGCGTGGGCAAGTTGGGCTGAAGGGCCTGTTTTCACACTGCACGACTCCATGACAGAAAATTCACTGTATCTATGTACAGGTGGTATAAAGGAGCCATTGTCCCATTGTACTCTATGACTATTAAAAGATTTAGACAGAATCTGAGAATGAATCTAGAAAGTTCAAAGGATGCATGGGTAGATGCAATCTGGGACACTCTGCCTATGGGGGGTGGTGGAAGCAGAGTGTCTGCAACAGGTTGTAGGTCCCTGAGGGCAGCGGGCTACAGGGGGAGCCGCAGAGCCAGTCACCTACTCTTAGGACCCCGCGGTCCGTGGCATGGAAGGCTGCCATTTTCTTTCATTACTCCAGTGACCATATTCAAAGTGCTTCAATGTCTATTAAGGGGTTGGGAGACAATGATAGGATATTGCTGTTGAAATGCAAGATTTCCCAGTTCCGACATCCTGGTTGCTTTGACCCAGGGCTGTTAGCATGTGTGCTAGTGCTGCGTCATGAGCAGAAGGGGATTGCATTACCAAAGAAGAGAGGAAAAAAACATGAGCCACTGCCGCTTGTTCCCTGAAGACCAGAGACCAGAAGGTTGGAGCCGGCGATGATGACGGACGCAACGGGCAAGGAGTGAGGTCAGTAGAAGAGGAGGGAACCAGGGTCTGGCCTAATGCGCCCCCATGGTCGACTGCGGGAGGCACCTCCAGGGCACAAAGGTGGATGGGCGGGGAGAGGGACGTCGCGTCCAGGAAAGGCAATGGATGGAGGTCAGCAACAACCTGGGGCATGCCTGGACTGGACAACACTCATAACAACTAGAGCATGGACTGGACTTTGAAAATGGCGCCTCTTACATGCGGTCAGTGGAGTACTTCTGCACAATTGCTAATCGGGAATATGCCTGGGTATGGTCATTCTCTACCGGACTGTTTGTAAGGAAAGAATTTCACGGTGCGCACATGTGATAATAAAAGCACATCTGAACCATTGCAGCATTGAACATCCAGGAGCTCGTAAGAATTTTGGTAAAGAGATAAAAACTTTGATGATTGCAATATTACCTGCCCAAAAACACCAATCCTGGATGTATCAACATAACGTTCCTTCAAGAGAATCCTGAAATTAAAGCATCGCACAGATCAAACCAGGAAAATGCAGTTTTTGGCCAAATATTACTAATGATTTTTTTCCCCCCAGCTATTTGATGGAAAGCATTCACCAGCTAACTGTGAATAGAACAATGCATGGTTTCTACAAGGAGGGAGCTAAAGAAAGTCAATGGTGAATCTGTGTGGAGGCCAGGTCATTGAGTATTTTTAAAGTGGCGATCGACAGTTTCTTGACTTCAAAGGCTACAGGGAGAAGTTAGGATATTGGGGTTGAGTGGGAAATATAGATCAGACATGATCCAATTGCAGAGAAGACTCAGTGGGCCGGATGTCCCAATTCTCCTCCCATGTCTTATGGTCAGAGGAAAAACGTATTAAAATTACGTTCAAAAAGACAGTATGGGAAAAACTAACAGGACATAATCCTACCGTATCTGCAGGACTTTATGACAGTTCAATCTCAAATGTGCGACACCTAATGCCATTGTTTCCACTAGTGGGGGAGTCTACCAGCAGAGGGCACAGCTTCAACATAAAAGGATTTAAGAATGGAGATGAGAGGAATTTCTTTAGTCAGAGGGTGAAGAATCTTTGTGAAGGCCAAGTCAATGGGTATTTTTAAAGGGGAGATTGACAGATTCTTGATTAGTAAGGGCATCAAAGTTTACGTGGAGAAGGCAGGAGATTGGTGTTGAAAGGGAAAGATAGATCAGGCATGATTGAATGGTGAAGTAGACTAATTGGGCCACATGGGCTAATTCTGCTCCTTTGGCTTATGAATTTATGAAAGGCAGAGGTTGTTTTAGTCAACAATGGGATGTGGCCATTGTAGGGAGGGCCAGAGATTATTCCCCACTCCTAATTCCCCTTGAATCCATAATTGCTTATGGACTATTGCATTCTCTTCATGCACGATGAACTCTGCTCATTAAAATATCACCATTGTTAATACACTAGTTTTAATTTCATAATTTTGTTTGTATTTAACTTTCTCATCAGACAAGGCAGGACTTGAATTCCTGCCTTGGGCGAGAGCGAGCGCAGAATGATCCCAGTGAGCCGCGGCCGTACCCGACACGGGTCGCCCGCCGTGGAACCGAGCGGGAACCCGCCCGGAGAGGGAAGCTGCTGAGCCTGGCCTCCGCTAGCCCCGAGGACTGGAGAGGAGGGAGTCATAGTCGACACAGAAGGCCAGATAGAAGACCGGTTGCGGGAGGCAGTGCAGTGGCAGCCCCACGGCGGAGTGAGTGCCTTCTGGCTGCACATAACCATATAACAATTACAGCACGGAAACTGGCCATCTCGGCCCTTCTAGTCCGTGCCGAACATGTATTCTCCCCTAGTCCCATCTACCTGCACTCAGACCATAACCCTCCATTCCTTTCCCGTCCATATAACTATCCAATTTATTTTTAAATGATAAAATCGAACCTGCCTCCACCACCTTCACTGGAAGCTCATTCCACACAGCCACCACTCTCTGAGTAAAGAAGTTCCCCCTCATGTTACCCCTAAACTTCTGTCCCTTAATTCTCAAGTCATGTCCTCTTGTTTGAATCTTCCCTACTCTCAGTGGGAAAAGCTTGTCCACGTCAACTCTGTCTATCCCTCTCATCATTTTAAAGACCTCTATCAAGCCCCCCCCTTAACCTTCTGCACTCCAAAGAATAAAGACCTAACTTGTTCAACCTTCCTCTGTAACTTAGTTGCTGAAACCCAGGCAACATTCTAGTAAATCTCCTCTGTACTCTCTCTATTTTGTTGACATCATTCCTATAATTAGGCGACCAAAATTGTACACCATACTCCAGAATTGGCCTCACCAATGCCTTGTACAATTTTAACATTACATCCCAACTTCTATACTCAATGCTCTGATTTATAAAGGCCAGCACACCAAAAGCTTTCTTTACCACCCTATCTACATGAGATTCCACCTTCAGGGAACTGTGCACAGTTATTCCCAGATCCCTCTGTTCAACTGCATTCTTCAATTCCCTACCATTTACCATGTACGTCCTATTTTGATTTGTCCTGCCAAGATGTAGCACCTCACACTTATCAGCATTAAACTCCATCTGCCATCTTTCAGCCCACTCTTCCAACTGGCATAAATCTCTCTGTAGACTTTGAAAATCTACTTCATTATCCACAACACCACCTATCTTAGTATCATCTGCATACTTACTAATCCAATTTACCACACCATCATCCAGATCATTGATGTACATGACAAACAACAGTGGACCCAACACAGATCCCTGTGGCACCCCATTAGTCACTGGCCTCCAACCTGACAAACAGCCATCCACCATTACTCTCTGGCATCTCCCATTCAGCCACTGTTGAATCCATCTTGCTACTCCACCATTAATACCCAACAATTGAACATTCTTAACCAACCTTCCATGAGGAACCTTGTTAAAGGCCTTACTGAAGTCCATATAAACAACATCCACTGCTTTACCCTCATCAATTTCCCGAGTAACCTCTTCAAAAAATTCAAGAAGATTAGTCAAACATGACCTTCCAGGCACAAATCCATGTTGACTGTTCCTAATCAGACCCTGTTTATCCAGATGCTTATATATATTATCACTAAGTATCCTTTCCATTAATTTGCCCACCACTGACGTCAAACTAACAGGTCTATAATTGCTAGGTTTACTCTTAGAACCCTTTTTAAACAATGGAACAACATGCGCAGTACGCCAATCCTCCGGCACTATTCCCGTTTCTAATGACATTTGAAATATTTCTGTCATAGCCCCTGCTATTTCTACACTAACTTCCCTCAATGTCCTAGGGAATATTCTGTCCGGATCTGGTGACTTATCCACTTTTATATTTCTCAAAAGTGTCAGTACTTCCTCTTCTTTGAATCTGATAGTTTCCATAGCTACTCTACTTGTTTCCCTTACCTCACATAATTCAATATCCTTCTCCTTGGTGAGTACCGAAGAAAAGAAATTGTTCAATATCTCCCCCATTTCTTTTGGCTCTGCAGATAGCTGTCCACTCTGACTCTCTAATGGACCAATTGTATCCCTCGTTATCCTTTTGCTATTAATATAGCTGTAGAAACCCTTTGGATTTACTTTCACCTTACTTGCCAAAGCAACCTCATATCTTCTTTTAGCTTTTCTAATTTCTTGCTTAAGATTTTTTTTACATTCTTTATACTCCTCAAGCACCTCATTTACTCCATGCTGCCCATAATTATTGTAGATCTCTCTCTTTTTTCGAACCAAGTGTCCAATTTCCCTTGAAAACCATGTCTCTTTCCAATTTTTACTATTTCCTTTCAACCGAACAGGGACATAAAGATTCTGTACTCTTAAAATTTCACCTTTAAATGTCCTCCATTTCTCTTCCACATCTTTCCCATAAATCAAAATGTCCCAATTTACTCCTTTTAAATCCTTTCGCATCTCCTCAAAGTTAGCCTTTCTCCAATCAAAAATCTCAACCCTAGGTCCAGTTCTGACCCTCTCCATAATTATATTGAAACTAATGGTAATGTGATCACTGGACCCGAACTGTTCCCCAACGCATACCTCTGCCACCTGACCCGTCTCATTTCCTAACAGGAGGTCCAGCACCGCCCCTTCTCTAGTAGGTACCTTTATGTATTGCTGCAAAAAACTATCCTGCACACATTTTACAAACTCCAAACCATCCAGCCCATTCACAGAATGTGTTTCCCAGTCTATGTGTGGAAAATTGAAATCTCCCACAATCACTTCCTTGTGCTTACTACTAATATCTGCGATCTCCTTACATATTTGCTCTTCCAATTCTCGCTCCCCATTTGGCAGTCTATAATACACCCCTATAAGTGTTGCTACCCCTTTCCCATTTCTCAGTTCCACCCAAATAGCCTCCCTAGACGAGCCCTCTAATCTATCCTGCCAAAGCACTGCTGTAATATCTTTCCTGATAAGCAATGCAACGCCTACACCTCTTGCCCCTCCAATTCTATCACACCTGAAGCAACGAAATCCTGGAATATTTAGTTTCCAATCACAGCCCTCCTGCAACCATGTTTCACTGATCGCCACAACATCATACTTCCAGGTGTCAATCCAGGCTCTAAGTTCATCCACCTTTCTTACAACGCTCCTAGCATTAAAAGATACACATTTAAGAAACCCACCCTCTCTTATTCTCTGTTTATTGTCTTTTTCTTCTTTCTCCCCTACATTTTGGGTCAGAGTGCTACCATTCTCTGCCTCCTGCCTCACACACTGACTCCTAGCTTTCCCAATTTGCACCCACTTTACACCCACCATCCTCAGCTTTTGACATAGGGGAGAGGGTAGGGCTGGAGATGTCCTGGTTAGGTTTCTCCTAGGCCTGGCCAAGCTGGTCATCCGTGAGTCTCGGCGCCAGGCGTAAGAGGGCTCTGCCGGAGCCGGCTGCCTGCCCCTTTTCCGGAGTTATGTCCGCGACTTAGAAAGGGACTACACGCTGTGCACGAGCACCCTGGGGGATTTCTGAGACCGCTGGGCACCGCAGGGGGTGGAATGCATCCTTAATAAGGCTGGGGAAATAGTTGTATACTAGTATATTTAGTATTGAAGAATATTTGTTTGATGTATTATGGTGGTGGGTTTTGTTTTGATTTATTTTGTACTGTATGTATTATTGTAAATAATTGAATAGATTATTTTGGGTTAAAAAAAACCCAGTGGAATGGGATGTCTGCCCCTTTTCCGCGGTTACGTCAGAGCCCGGGTGGTTTTAGAGAGGGACTACACGTTGTCCATGGGTGCTCTGGGGAATTCACGGGACCGCTGGGCGGAATGCATCCATAACAAGGGTGGGCAAATAGTAATTTTAAAATATTTCTTTTACTCGTACTTTGGTGGTGGGTTTTGTTTTGAATCATTTAGTATTGTACATATTATTGTAAATCATTGAACAAATTATTTTTGATTAGAAAAACAAAATGCTGGAGACCCTGCAGCAGCCTGGAGCTCGGCTGGATGGGGATCTGCTCCAGGAGGCCGAGCGTATGGACCAGAGGTGACTTGCAGCTGCACGGAGCGGTGGAGCAGCGGTCGTGGACACCAATGGCCACCCTTGGCCAGACCGACCCAGTCACACCGCAAGAGCACCGGGGCTTCCTGGTCAGGTCAAGAACCCTGCATTTGCAGCAACTGGGCCTTGAAAATGGCACCAAGTCTGGTGACTCTTGTATACAGTCTCTGTGTACAAGTCCTCCAATAATTTTCTGGCAAGCAGTGGTCCGGCCCCTCCTTTGATCTGGACAATTCCCTCCCCCCCACCATGTGCTGAAGCTGGAGTAACTCAGCGGGTCAGACAGCATCTCTGGAGAAAAGGAATAGGTGATGTTTTGGGTCAAGACATCTTCATCTTCATTCTGAAGATCGGTCTCGACCCGAAACGTCACCTATTTCTTTTCTCCAGAGATGCTGTCTGACCCGCTGAATTACTTCATCGTTTTATGTCTATCTTCAACATCACTTGATCCTGATTGAAAGAAACATGTTGCCAACCTTGAGTGGTAGCAACAAAGTTAATCACCATTTAATGTTGAGATGAAAGAATGGCCACAAGGACCTTTTTCTACCAATACATATTTATCCATTAGAGAACAACCTTGTATCATCAAAAGGAACTTACTTCAAAGCATCCGTTTGATCTTTTTCTTCCACGGTTCCCAGTTTTCCCTTTATTTCGTACAAGAGTTTGGTTCCTTGGAAACCGCTGCCGCGCCCATCGAACCTGACCACAATAGCGTTGAATGAACTAACAAGCACACTTGTCCAATCTACTTGGAACTGCTCTGTGACAATCTGGGTACCAGGACTGTCACCACTGCAACAAAGCAAATAGTGTTCATTTGTTAAGGTGAGAGGGGAAAAAATGTAATAGGACCCTGAGGGGTCACTTTTTAACACAAAGAGTGGCGGGTGTATAGCACGAGCTGCCAGAGGAGGTAGTTGAGGCAGGTACTATCGTAACGTTTTAAGAAACATTTAGGCAGGTACATGGATAGGATGGGTTTGGAGGGATAAGGGCCAAACACAGACAGGTGGGACGAGGGCGACATAGTGGTGCACCGGTAGCGTTGATGTCTTACAGCGCCAGAGACCCGGGTTCGATCCTGACCATGGGTGCTGTCGATACAGAGTTTGGATGTTCTTCCTGGGACCGTGTGCGTTTTCTCCGCGTACTCCGGTTTCCTCCCACATTCTAAAGCCTGGTATTCCAACAGTGGCCTGGCCAGTGAAGTGAAACTGTATGTATCAATAAAGTTCCATGCAGATTATAAAGCTACGATAATACTCACACAATAAGCAACAAAGGATAGCGTGTCAGGTCTGAGAATCCTGCTGGCTTGACAATTTGCATTGTGAGTTCTGAAAAATAGTAAGGTGGAGTTGGGCTCATGTTAGAGATACCCATCGCAGTCAAAGTGTACAGAATAAACAAAGGACTGAGTACATCTCCTATCACTCCCCCCAACTGTCCCTTCTTTCCCCCCCCCCCCCCCCCCCCCCACTTTCCTTCCCTCCACTAAAAGTCTGTTGGCCAGCTCCACAGTTCATCTGAAGAAGGGTGCTGACCCACAACTTCACCAATTATTTTTCTCCAGCAATGCTACCTGAGCCGCTGAGTTACTGCAGCACTTTGTGTCTATCGTGCTGCAACATAACCTGGATGCTTGCATGGAACAGATTATAGTGAAGAACGGAGAACCGACTTAACACTTTAACAGAGGGTCCTGTCCCGAAGTGTCACCTATCCATGTTCTCCAGAGATGCTGCCTGACCCGCTGAGTTACTCCAGCACTTTGTGTCCACCTTCAAAGGTGCCCTTTTGCACGGCCTTAATGCTGTCTTCAGTGGAAAGAGAATTTGATGCAAAATAGGTGCATCTGCTGGCCAAGTCAAGAATCCACCTCACAAAAATGTGGTGACTTTTACTGCGACTTTTGGATATCACTCATTCGCAGTTCAGCTAGGCTCAAATGTTAAAGGAAGGCACTGCACAGAATTGCCCGGGTCTGTGGCAAATATACAGATGCTTAAAGCCCGTTTCTGAAGGAAAATGCATCTCAGAGTCGGAAAATCGTGGAATGGACCTCACGATGAATATGGGAACAAAATCTTGGCTGACTTTATAGAGCAGCGCTGGCATTGTGCTGCTTTGCCAGAGGATATAATGCAAAACTGTGCCCTTGTCTAACTCCAAATGATTGATTGTGTAAATATTTATTATTTATTATAGATTATTTGAAGGACTCAGACCATCAGAGGAGCACAAACATTGCAGTGGGAATGGGAATGTGGAAGAGCAGGGGTGCTGCTGAACAACTGCTTCAATGACGTACAATCATTAAGGTAGAGATCACTCGGACGTATTGTAACATTATCATTCAAACGGGGAATTGCAAGGAGTAAATTGTTCATAACCTGATAATTGTCTAAATTGCCAGTATCGTTCTCTGGCTTTGAAATGAACAGGTGTATCAGCTTCAGAGCCTAATGTACAGGATAAGTAACTAAAGAGCAGCATGAAGTTTAATTTAGTGTGCAAACGTGCCGTAATAAATAGCAAAGAAGACACAAGAAAGAGTTTTCCCCCTCTCTCCATCCCCTCACCTTCCCAGTTCTCCCACCAATCTTACTGTCTCCGACTACATTTTATCTCTGTCCCGCCCACTCCCCTGACATCAGTCTGAAGAAGGGTCTCGACCTGAAACGTCATCTATTCTTCTCTCCAGAGATGCTGCCTGGCCCGCTGAGTTACTCCAGCATTTGGTGTCTACCTTCGATTTAAACCAGCATCTGCTGTTCTTTCCCACACGTAATAATTAGCAAACCAGCTGTTAGCTGTGAGGAGGATGCTAGGAGGCTGCAAGGTGACTTGGATAGGCTGGGTGAGTGGGCAAATGTATGGCAGATGCAGTATAATGTGGATAAATGTGAGGTTATCCACTTTGGTGGCAAAAACAGGAAAGCAGACTATTATCTGAATGGTGGCCGATTAGGAAAAGGGGAGATGCAACGAGATCTGGGAGTCATGGTACACCAGTCATTGAAAGTAGGCATGCAGGTGCAGCAGGCAGTGAAGAAAGCGAATGGTATGTTAGCTTTCATAGCAAAAGGATTTGAGTATAGGAGCAGGGAGGTTCTACTGCAGTTGTACAGGGTCTTGGTGATACCACACCTGGAGTATTGCGTACAGTTTTGGTCTCCAAATCTTAGGAAGGACATTATTGCCATAGAGGGAGTGCAGAGAAGGTTCACCAGACTGATTCCTGGGATGTCAGGACTTTCATATGAAGAAAGACTGGATAGACTCGGCTTATACTCACTAGAATTTAGGAGATTGAGGGGGGATCTTAAAGAAACTTACAAAATTCTTAGGGGGTTGGACAGGCTAGATGCAGGAAGATTGTTCCCGATGTTAGGGAAGTCCAGGACAAGGGGTGACAGCTTAAGGATAGGGGGGGGAATCCTTTAGGACCGAGATGAGAAAAACATTTTTCACACAGAGAGTGGTGAATCTCTGGAATTCACTGCCACAGAGGGTAGTTGAGGCCAGTTCATTGGCTATATTTAAGAGGGAGTTAGATGTGGCCCTTGTGGCTAAAGGGATCAGGGGGTATGGAGAGAAGGCAGGTACGGGATACTGAGTTGGATGGTCAGCCATGATCATATTGAATGGCGGTGCAGGCTTGAAGGGCAAAATGGCCTACTCCTGCACCTATTTTCTATGTATCTATGTAACTTCTGAATGCTATTGAGTGATAAAACACAAAATGGATGCACATCAGTCTCTTAAGGCCGAGTCAAATGATATGACTCTGGGCTATTGCATTAGTGCGCTATTATATTCTTATATTCCGCGACTGAGAAGAACAATACTTACTGTAATCTTTTAATTGAATTTCTTTGAACTCTATCTTGGGCATTTGCTTGCTCTCAGTGGCATTCTCGACCTTCTCGTTTCTCTCCAGCACAAAATATTCTAAAGGGGTTAAAAAAAGGAGTTAGATTTTAAGTCATCTTTAGCTCAATCCATCCAGCTGATATAATGTTCTTTGGATGAGGTCGGAGTAAGCGATGTTATAACTTTGATGTCACCTCAGCTTACCTGTTGCTGAAATTATGCTTGATGCCCTAAGTGAACTAGAAAGCATTCTACACCGACCATGTTCAGTTCAGTTTGGTTTACTTTAGAAATACAGCACGGAAAGATGCCCTTCGGCCCGCCGAGTCCGCGATGACCTGTGAACCCGCACACTAACACTATCCTACACGCACTAGCGACAATTTACAATTTTACCAAGCCAATTAGTCTACAAATCTCTACGTCTTTAGAGTGTGGGAGGAAACTGGAGCAGCTGGAGAAAACTCATGTGGTCACAGGGAGAATGCACGAACACCGTACAGACAGCACCCGTAGTCAGGATTGAACCTGGGTCACTGGTGCTGTAAGGCAGCAGCTCTACCGCTGTGTCACCATGCTGCCCATCCCACAATACATTACCACTCGACTTGACTTCCAAATGTAGTTCTGGCCAATTCTCTATCATTCCATTTTAGTTTAGTTTAGTTTATTATTGTCATGTAGACTGAGACACAGTGAAAAGCTTTCTTTCATGTGCTATCCAGTCAAATCATATCATGATCATAATCGTATACAAGTGAAAGAGTGGAACGTTGAAACAATGAACTGCAGATGCTGGAATCTTGCTGGTGTAACTCAGGGGGTCGGCATCATCACTGGAGCACATGGATAAGTACTGTGCTGTGCTGTTCAATGTTCTGTGTAAATTGCACATCTTTATTCTTAAATTCAACCAGTGTTTGCGCCACCCTGACTATGCAATTCTCCCCATTGGCTTCAAGAATATCCAAATTCAGGCCTTTGGCGGCACACAGCGCCAAGAGTCCTGGGTTCAATCCTGACCTGCTGCTGTCTGTGTGGAGTTTTCACAATCTCCCTGTGACCACGTGGGTTTCCTCTGGGTGTTCCCAAAGACACGTGGCTTGGTAGGTTAATGGCCTGCTGCAAATTAGTCCTGGTTTCTAAATGGGTGGTAGATTCTGGGGATACTAGATGGGAATGTGAGGGGAATAAAAATAAGGAATTAATTAAATGTGTGGTTGATAGTATAACTCCCTGCTCTAAATGGAGCAATTGTATTCCAGTAACCCTTTGCTCCTCTACCTCACTTAGACTTGAAGCAATAAACGATCTTTATATTCTTCTCACCAAACTATAGTGGCAGAGTGGCCCAGTGAAAGAGTTGCTACCTGCGTTAAAGCCCCAGGATGAATCTCAACTAATGCCCCTGTCCCACTTAGGAAACCTGAACGGAAACCTCGGGAGACTTTGCGCCCCACCCACGGTTTCCGTGCGGTTCCTGGAGGTTTTTGTCAGTCTCCCTACCTGCTTCCACTACCTGCAACCTCCAGCAACCACCTGCAACCTCCGGGAACCGCACGGAAACCTTGGGTGGGGCGCAAAGTCTCCAGAGGTTTCCGTTCAGGTTTCCTAAGTGGGACAGGTGCATTAGGGTGCTGTCTGCGTGGAGTTTGTACGTTCTCCCTGTGACTCCATGGGTTTCCTCCAGGTGCTCCGGTTTCCTCCCACATTCCAAAGATGTGCAGGTTTGCAAGTTAATTTGCTTCTGTAAATTGTCCTTAGAGTGTAGGATAGAATTAGTGTATGGGTGATCGTTGGTTGGCAACGGACTTGGTGGGACTAAGGGCCTGTTTCCATGCTGTATCTCTAAACTAATTGTAACTATAGTATCATTGTCATAGAGTCATACAGCACAGGCAGGGCTGGCCTTAGGAGGTGCAGGGCCCAATTGGAATTTTTTTTCGTAGAAATATAAATAAATAATTATAAATGAGTCACGTGTCATGAGTAACATGACAATTTGGGGGAGAGTTCCTTTCACAGCGTGTGGGGAGTCTAGCCAGGGGTAAAGTTGCGGGGAGCGTTGAGAAGGAGGGGGTCGGGTTCATGCCAGTAACACTCACTCACCGCTGCAGCGGCGCTCCGGACGCGGAGCAACCGCATTGTGGCCGGGGAGGGAAGCAGCTCGCGTGGCTACGAGCGGCCTCCATCACCGGACAGCGGAACCGACTGCCATCTCAGCGCCTTCTGCCGGCCCACTCACATCTGAACAGTGAGGGGACCAGCTCAAGAGCAAAGATCATAGAGCGGAGCGGGTCAGCGGGTGATTCATAACATCACAGCGGGGGATGGAGCTTGATCCTGTGTCAGCGCGAACAAGGGATCAATTGAGGTCACTCGCCCTGACATATGGAGTAAGCTCCACCGCCCACTGACCCGCTCTTGAGCTGGATGATCCCCGGCCGACCCCCTCCATCTCAACGCTCCTGCCCTCCCCGCAACTTTACCCCTGGCCAGACTACCCACACGCTCTGAAAGGAACTCACCCCCCACCAGCAGCGCTGTCCTTTCACAGCCGTTTCTCATCAGCTGCTAGCAATGAGAGATAGACTTGGCTATATCTCAGTACAGCAGCATCGTTCTTGATGTTGCTGTACTGAGGGATAACAAAGTCTATCTTTCTTGGCTAACAACCTAACCTTCAGCCTCTAAGATGCAGGTACATTTTCTAGCAATGTTACAACATTTTGAGATTTTAAAAATCAAGTCTGCAATTTATCCCATCAGATAAAGCATAAAAAGGAGTTTAATTTGACACCTAATTCACTTTCATATCACATACATTCAATGTGATCATGGCCGATCATCCCCAATCAGTACCCCGTTCCTGCCTTCTCCCCATATCCCCTGACTCCGCTATCTTTAAGAGCCCTTTCTAGCTCCCTCGTGAAAGCTTCCAGAGAAACTGCCTCCACCGCCGAGGCAGAGCATTCCACAGACTCACCACTCTCTCTGAGAAAAAGTGTTTCCTCGTCTCCATTCTAAATGGCTTACTCCTTATTCTTAAACTGTGGCCCCTGGTTCTGGACTCCCCCAACATTGGGAACATGTTTCCTGCCTCTAGCGTGTCCAAGCCCTTAACAATCTTATATGTTTCAATGAGATCACCTCTCATCGTTCTAAACTCCAGAGTGTACAAGCCCAGCTGCTCCATTCTCTCAGCATATGACAGTCCTGCCATCCTGGAATTAACCTTGTAAACCTACGCTGCACTCCCTCAATAGGAAGAATGCCCTTCCTCAAATTAGGGGACCAAAACTGCACATAATACTCCAGGTGTGGTCTCACTAGAACTCTGTACAACTGCAGAAGGACCTCTTTGCTCCGATATTCGATTCCTCTTGCTATAAAAGCCAACATGCCATTTCTTAGCGCTAATGGCAGGTACTTGGGAAATGTGGTAACGCGTGAAGATTTTTCAACATGTTGAAAAATGTCCACGAGTAAAATATACTCAGGATGTAAAAATTTGATACTTTTTAACACGTAGTCATACGGTAGTAGCTCGTGAGTTTGCCGTAGTGGGACCTGGTGTCCTCTATCACTATTGTATGTTCATGATGGAAATAAGAATACTCTGTATATTCATTACCTTTGAATTGTAGTTTTATGTAATTCTCCCATAATTTCTGAGTTCTATTTCACAATATCTATCAGACATACAGAATGTTGCAAGGTAATATCTTGCCCAAACTCCGTTGTATCTTTCTATCTCAATAAATATCACAAAATATGCCATTGTTTCAGCCACAATATGACAAAATACAGAATGTGGGTTATTTGTTATCAGTCACCCCCATCCCAGAAACAACAGTACTGTTTTACTAATTTACGAGCATGTTCCATACAGAGTCCGTTGATCCATATCCAACAAGCTATTGTGATAATTGCATAAAAGGTATCATTGTATAAGAAATTTGGTGTGGAATGATAATCCATCTCAGTACTCATTTAGGCAAGTCCCAAGCTATAGATACTTTCCCCCCACCCCCCATCCCCCTCGCCCGATCCTCATTTGACCGATCTTTTACTCAGCTGCTGTAATGTTTCCTTCCTATCAAAATCTCTATGTAACATCTCTGTCCCTATCTTCCAATTCCCACTTTGAAATAAAATACAACTTACAACTTAAACATTTCGCAGCAGGAATGCAAATACAGGTGCACAACCTTTTATCCGAACGCCTTGGGACCAGACACTTCTCGGATTTCGGAATTTTTCGGATGTCGGAATGGAAGATTTTTAGCGTAGATTAGGTAGGTAGCGCGGGCGGCTTGGAAAGTCTGGAGCGGCTGCCTCCTCCCCGGAGACCGGGGAATCATTGTAAATCATTGCTTAAATGTTAATCAGTTAGTTTGGAGGGCTTTTATGTGGTGAAGGGGGGGGGGGGGGGTGTGGAAGGGGGAAACTTTAATTCTTAGTCCTCTACCTGGTCGGAGAGGCGGGGAGCGGGCAATGCCTTTCCGGGTCGCCGTGCCGTAAGCTCCGGAGCACTGTGGCCGCCGACTCCCAACATCGCGGAGCTGGGGCTGGGGGCGTCCGGCCGAGAGCGGCGCCGGTTGGAGCTCCGACCCCGGCGAAATCGATTCCTGGCCCTGCAGCCCCAGCTCCGCGATGTTGGGAGTCGGCGGCGTCGCAGCGCTGGGATACCAGCGGGGAGCGGGCAATGCCTTTCCGGGTCGCCATGCGGTAAGCTTCGGAGCGCTGTGGCCGCCGACTCCCAACATCGCGGAGCTGGGGCTGCGTGCGTCTGGCCGCGGGCGGCACTGGATTTGGAGCGCCGCGGAGCCAGGGATCGAGTATTAAAGTTCTCTGGAGAATTAAAGTTTCCCCCTTCACCCCCCCCCCCCCCCCCCCCCCCCCCCCACCACCACATAAAAGCCCTCCAAACTAACTGACTAACATTTAAGCAATGATTTACAGATATTTAAGTGTCTCCCCGGTCTCCGGGGAGGAGGCAGCCGCTACAGTAGTACAGACTTTGGTTGACCGTGGGTCGTTTCGGGTCAAATTTGGCGCCAAACGCGGGCTTTGGTGTGCAGACGACATCCTGGAAAAAATGTCCGGGTTTCGGAGCTTTTCGGTTTCCGGAATTTCGGAAAAAAGTTTGTGCACCTGTATATGGTATTTTATCCTAGCATGCTCGTATTTACAGTAATCGTGTCCAACTCTTAACTGAAAACGTGTGGTTTGCATCTGAAAATCCCCCCTCTGTTTCTCCACGGCTCCCCCACACATAAAGACAGATAGAGACACACAAACACAGCCACAGAGACACACACACACAGAAACACACAGCCACAGAGACACACACACACACAGATATACACAGACACAGAGTCACAGACACACACATACAGGCAGACACACACACGCACAGACAGACAGAGTTAAATCCCACCCGTACCCCGGCCCAGACATTAACCCCGACACCAATGTTAACACAGACTCAAACCTCCAACCTGGTCTGCTGTTGTACCGGCACCGAACGAGTTAACACAACCCCCAGATCTGTTTATCCACAGATTGTCTCCCTCCCGCAATTATCCGGCCAGTTGTCTTTCATTTCTGCTTCAGGTCTTTTAACTCTATCCCCCCCCCCCCCCCCACCCCCTCACGGCTGAGTTCGCTGCGGTGCTGGGGCTAGCTGCCCTGTGGACTCCCCCCCCCACCCCCCCCGCGTCTCGGCCGCTCCTGCGGCAGCGAGTGACACAATTTAACGCATTTACTGAGGAATGGGTATCGATAAGCATTGATGACCCATTGTTGTTAACTACTGGCTGTTAACTGCTACACATCGTTTATTATTCACAGCGGTTGTTATCCATGTTCGTTTTGTACACAAATCCGTATGGCAAATGTTTTTTTTTTAATAGAAACATAGAAACATAGCAAACAGGTGCAGGAGGGTGGGGTGGAAGGGGGAAACTTCGTACAGACAGCCCCTGTTATCAGGATCAAACCCGGTTCTCTTTGCGCTGTTAGGCTGCAACTCTACTGCTGAACCACTATGCCCCCCCTGCTGGAGTCCACGTCCTATAGAGATGCCGCCTGATCCGCTGAGTTATTCCAGCACTTTTGTGTATCCCCCCCAAAGTATGATTCTTGTCCCTTCTGGTGGGAGTGGGTTTTGAATTGAGCTGATTCAAAGGTAGAGCAGAATCCGCAACTCTTCCTTGGGACCTGGGAGTTACGTGCTTAGTTTTTCAATGGTGGCAGGGCAGATTGAAAAAAGTGATGAAGATGATCTAGGGGATCCTAGGCTTGAGAAGTAGAGGTACTAAGAACAAGAACAAGAAGATCAGGAAGGATTTTTGTATACATTGGTTTGGCCACAATTGGAGTATTGGATTCAGTTCTGGGTGCCATATTTTTGCAAAGACCAGTTAGCTAATCGAAGCTGCAAGCAGCAGGTTGGAATCGTGGGCTCCTGGGCCATCAGTGCCGGCTCTGATTTATTCTGCACCTTTTCATACCTCCAGCTTCCCTATCCACTGACTCTCAGTGTGAAGAAGGGTCTCGACCCAAAACGTCACCTATTCCTTTATCCAGAGATGCTGCCTGACCCGCTGAGTTACTCCAGCACTTTGTTTCCACCTTCAAAGGTAACCAGCACCTGCAGTTCCTTCTTTCGCAGGGTAACGCCCTGTCCCACGGTACAAGTTCATTCCAAGAGCTCTCCCGAGTTTGCCCTGATTCGAACTCGGAGATTTACCGTAATAGCCGCTCGTCGGTACTCGGGGCCCTCGTGGACATTTTTCAACATGTTGAAAAATCTTCACGAGTCTCCCTGAGCTTACCTGCCATTAGCGAGTCTTCCCAAGTACCTGCTGTTACCGTTACGAGCTGCTAAGAGACTCCAAAGTACCCGCTACGTTCATTCTCCGTGCTTACAACGAGTTTGATTTTTTTTAACTCGGGAGAGCTCTTGGAATGAACTCGTACCGTGGGACGGGGCTATTAGAATGATTCCAGGGATGAGGACATTTAGTTGTGTGAATAGTAAAGAGAGTTAGTGTTGGAGTAGGTTATATAAGCGAGGAAGACATGGCCACTGATCGGTACCATGAAGATATAGGGACTGCAGTTTGACCTGACAAGGATTATATTGCTAAGTAATTTCTATTGCTCATCATAGTCCCTTATCATGTATCTGTACATTGTAAACGGCTCGATTGTAATCATGTATTGTCTTCCCGCTGACTGGTTAGCAGGCAACAAAATCTTCTCACTGCACCTCGGTTCACGTGACAATAAACTAAACCACAGGCGAAAGGTGACGACTTACCATGCCTGTTACTGGTGCTGTGAACTGTGACCTTTGGAACTCCTGGCCCTGAAGAGATAAAGAGAAATCGTTAGCAAGTCTGATGTGTAGGAGGAAACCTGGAATCAATTGGGATTTACTGAGCACGATGGCATAAGTTCCTATTGCATCAGGTTATGTTCTCCCGTCAGTTATATCTCCCCATGTATTCCTGCAACATATTCTCTCTCATGTGCCCATTAACTCCCACTCCCCCCCAGCATTCACCTACCACCACCTGTCCCTGGAGCAATTTACAGTGGGAAAATGTTCTACCTGCACTTCTTTGTATTGAGAATCTTCCTCTGCCAAGGCCTTGTTTCGAGATGCCAACTGAGGATACAACACCTTGATGCTCACAATGTGTGCAACGTGTTAGGTGTATTAGAACCTGCAATATTGGGCTTTGAAACGCAGGATTGGGCTCTGCCCATGAAGGGAACGCAATATCAACTGCAAAGTGCATCCTCTTAAAGGAGTGCTTCTCATTGGGATTTAGAAAGCACACCAACGCCTCTACTTAGAAAGTTCGGCTTGTACCCAGAAATTTCTACAGACGCTCCGTGCAAAGCATTTTATTGGGATGCATCACAGCATGGTTCAGGAACAGCTCCACCCAAGAACGTAAGAAATTGCAGAGAATTGTGGACGCTGCCCAGACTATCACACAAACCAACCTCCCTTCCATTGACTCCATCTATGCTTCATACTGCCTAGGCAAGGCCACCAGCATAATCATGGACAAGTCACAACCTGGTAACCCTGCCCTCTTCTCCCCTCTTCCATTATGCAAGAGATACAGAAGTGTGAAAACACACACCTCCAACTTCAGGGACAGCTTCTTCCCAATTGTTTTCAGGCAACTGAACTACCCTACTAACAACTAGAGAGCGGTCCTGAGCTACTGTATACATCATTGAAGACCCTCAAACTATCTTTAATTGGACTTTATCTTGCACTAGATATTATTCCCTGTATCATGGGCATGTGTGAAAGAATAGGTTACCAGAAAATAAGTGGGGGAATGGGATGGTTCTCAGGGTTGGTGTGGACTCGATGGACCAAACAGGCTAGTTCTTTATCTTAAGGAAATAAGACTCAGGGAAAGGAACGAACTTCTAGAAATGTAGGTAGTATAGAAAACAAAACTATTTCTCACCCACCTTTGCAGTACAGCAGGAAGTAATGCATGTTGTGACTAAATGAAGAGCTGAAGAATGTGCAGTTTGGGATCAGATCACAGGACAGGCAGCGCCTGTTAAAGGTCCCGCTGGTCTCTGCACTAAAGGTAGAAGATTGTTTTTAGCAGGTGCAGCAAACACTATTATCATCCATATTACTTAAATATACAGTATATAATGACTTTTATCTAACGGCACGGTGGCATTGCGGTATAGTTGCTGCCTCACAGCGCCAGAGGCCGAGTTTGATCCTGACTACGGGTGCTGTCAGTATGGAGTTTGTACATTCCCTTGGGACTGCGTGGGTTTTCTCCGGGTGCTCCGGTTTCCTCCCACAATCCAAAGACATGCAGGTTTGTAGGTTAATTGGCTTCTGCAAATTGCTTTTAGTGTGTAGGATAGAACTGGTGTATGGGTGATCGCTGGTCAGCGTGGACTTGGTGGGCCGAAGGGCCTGTTTCCACTCTGTATCTCTAAACTAAACCAAACTAAACTAAAGAGATTAATTCCTTAATGCAAACTGGCAGTACTATAGGCCCCATTAAAGTCAGCTAGATGCATGTTAGCCTCCTCCAGCCCTACAATCCCCTGGGATATCTGCATTCCTCTGATTCAGTCTCATGCTTTTCTGATTTTCATCTCTCTACTGGTACTCAACCTTTTGCAGTTTTGACTGTTTCCTCTCTCTCATAATAGCCCCCCTCTCTCTTTCATCCTCCCATTCTCTCACCCTCATCGCTTTTCACACACATATACACGCACATACACACACACACACATATATACACACACACACAAGCACGCACCCAGGCGCACACACACACACACACACACACACACACACACACACACACACACACACACACACACACACACACACACACACACACACACACACACAAACACATACATACACAAGCACGCACACACACACAAAGCACACGCACACGCACACACACAAGCACACACATACATACATGCATACACACATACACAAGCACGCACCCAGACACGCACACACACAGCACACAAACACACACACACACATAAGCACACACAAGCACACACACACATACACAAGCACACACACACATACACAAGCACACACACACACACATAAAGGACATAAAGGACATGCACACACACAAGCATGCGCACACACAAAGCACACCCACACGCACACACAGAGCACACGCACACGCACAACACACATGCACACACACAAACACAAGCACACGCATGCACACACACAAACAAGCACACACACACACAAGCATATGTACACACATGCAGACACACACACAAGCACGCGCGCACACACACACACACACACACACACACACACACACACAAATGTATTCAGCCTGACGGTGGTGAATCTGTGGAATTCATTGCCACAGAAAAGGCTGTGGAGCCCAAGTCAATGGGTATTTTTAAAGCTGAGATTGATGGGCTCTTGATTAGTATGGGTGTCAAAGGTTAGGGAGGAAGGCAGGAGAATAGGGCTGAAAGGAAAATAGATCAGCCTTGACCGAATGGTGGAGAAGACCTGATGGACCGAATGGCCTAATTCTGTTCCTTTTTCTTATACACACAGATAGACACAGACACCCACACATATACATACATACGCACACTTACTCCTGCAAAGAGTCATACAGCATGGAAACAGGGGCCCTTTGGCCCAACTAGCCCACATCGACCAACATGCCCCATCTACGGTACACAAAAATGCTGGAGAAACTCAGCGGGTGCAGCAGCATCTATGGAGCGAAGGAAATAGGCAACGTTTCGGGCCAAAACCCTAGTTCCACCTACTTGCAGTTGACCCATAAAACTGTAAACCTATCCTATCCATGTACTTGTCCAAATGTCTCTTAAATGTATCGATGGTACTTGCCCACTTACACCAAGGCTTTGTAAACCAGTATCTGCAGTTGCTTCATCATCAAAGACCCACACCATCCTGACGACACACTCATCTCCCTGCTACCTTCAGGTAGAAGGTACAGGTGCCTGAAGACTGCAACAACCAGGTTCAGGAATAGCTACTTCCCCACAGCCATCAGGCTATTAAACCTGGCTCGGACAAAACTCTGATTATTAATAACCACTTTCTATTATTTGCACTTCACCAGTTTATTTATTCATGTGTGTATATATTTATATCATGGTATATGGACACATTTATCTGTTTTGTAGTAAATGCCTACTATTTTTCTGTGTGCTTAAGCAAAGCAAGAATTTCATTGTCCTATACAGGGACACATGACAATAAACTCACTTCTTGAACTTCTGCCTTTGATATTTACTGCTATACCCCAGTCAACCACTAGGTGTCAGTTTAACACTCTCCCAGCCCCTTTCCTCCTCTGTGCAGAAGCGTTTATTCTGTTTGGGCCGCCATCCTCTCTGTGTGGATTAGCAGAGACTCTGAGCAATTGCAGGCATGAATCCAAACGTTACCTTTGGGGATCGATATATCATTATATCAACGGGGGGAGATTCAGAGGCAGCATAGCATGAAAATTGCTGGGCCAAAGTAAATCATTTAAAAGCTCACTCTGCTGAGCAATCAACTGTATTATGCATGTCTGAGCAATTATTTATTTATTTTGTAAGCGATATAAACATTGAGAGGACTCCAGCCACTGCAGAGGGTGGAGTGCTGAGTCGGTCAAACATAACTGGGCAGCACGGTGGCACAACGGTAGAGTTCCTGCCTTACATCGCCAGAGCCACGGGTTCGATCCTGACTACGGGTGCTGTCTGCACGGAGTTTGCACATTCTCCCCGTGACCGCGTGGGATTTCTCCGGGGGCTCCGGTTTCCTCCCACACTCCAAAATGTACAGGTTTGTGGGTTAATTGACTTTGGTAAAATTGTCCTTAGTGTGCAGGATAGTGCTAGCGTAAGGGATGATCGTTGGTTGGCGCGGATTCAGTGGACTGAAGGGCCTGTTTCCATATTGTATCTTGAGAATAAATTAACCTGGAAATAATGAGCGGAGCCTCAGGAGATGAGTAGGTTGCAGTCATAGGACAGTGGCCTCTAGTGGGCCAGTGGCATCAGTAGGAAAGGTCCCTGTTGTCTTGGTGGGCAGCTTGGCCATGATGGATACATCTCATGCACATGGTAGTCACATCACACACTCACTTATGGAGGAGGCTAGGGACCTGGTGAATGGGATTAGTGGAAATAGGAACTTGATGGCCAGTATAGCAATGGTAGACCGAAGGGCCTGTGACTATGCTGTGTGATTTTGGAATAATATCTAACCAATTGACCACGTACATACGTGCGCACACACGCACACGCAGAGAACCCAAACAGAATGCGTGCACATGCGCACACACACACTCGCTCACACACATGTGCAGTCACACGGACACTCATGCACATATACACCCATGTGCACATTTGGCACACACATAACTGGTCGCATACATATGCGTGCACATTCACACACACACACGTACCCATGCATGTGCGCATACACAAGCATGCACCCAAACACAGCACACACAGAGAAGCATAAACAGATACTGCGCTCACACAGATCAATGATACTAATGCACACTCATAAGCACGTGCCATTGACATGCAAGCACAACTTGCACACACACATGTGCCGGCAAACACATGCACACATTAAAACATATACATGCACACATGTGCGGATTGTAACACAATACTCATGCTCAAGCAGACACAATCTTACCTGTACAATTGTCTCCGTAAAGGAGAGTCCTCTGTGCTCAGAAAGTAACTGGGGATAAGAGCAGTAAATTAAATGAATAATGAATTTATTATTTTTTATAATTTGTTCTTTTCATGTCAAGGTATTGATAGGACAATATACGTATGCATTAATGAATAAGAGGTGCTTATAATCTGGATCATGGGGTACTTAGTCTACACGCAGACAGTGCAAGACAATTTAGCAATAATCACATGGAGAACGAAGACATCGAATCATAGCTATATATTTGTATGTACAGCGCAGAAACAGGCCTTTCCGCCCATCACATCCATGCTGTTCTTTCTGCCAATCCATTCTAATCCCAGTTGCCTATGTTAGGTCTGTATCATTCCATGCTTTGCTTATTTAAGTGTCTGTTTAAACAATTCTTAAACTTAGTGATCGCATCTGATTTCTTCACCTGTTCTAGCAGCACATTCCAGATTCAACCACTATGCACAAAATAATATTTCTCCTTAATCCCCCTTTAAATGCCTATCTTAAACCTCTTATTTCTAGATTCTGACTATCGACCCTATCTATCCCTCTTATCACTTTGTTTGCTTCCATCAAGTTTATGGTGGCATGGTGGTGCAGCGGTAGATTTGTTCCCTCAGAGCACCAGAGACCCAGGCTCGATCCTGACTACGGGTGCTGTCCGTATGGAGTTTGCACGTTCCCCTTGTGACCGCGTGGGTTTCCTCCAGGTGCTCCGGTTTCCACCCACATTCTGAAGACATGCGGGTTTGCAGGTTCATTGGCTTCAGTAAATTGCCACTAATACAACTACTGTACAGGGTGATTGATGGTTGGTGAGGAATTGGTGGGCTGATGGGCCAGTTTCCATCTCTAAACTCTAAAGTCAATTCTCAGCTTCCTTCACTCCAAGGAAAACAAGCCCAGCCTATCCCCATAAAGGGCCTGCCCACTATACGAGTTTACCCAAGAGCTCTTCTGAGTTTAAAAAAAAATCAAGCTCGTGGTAACTGTGGTGTATGCCCCTTTAAGAGATATCATACACCTATTGTAATACCGGTAGCCACCAAAGGGGGCTTGCTTAGTATAAAAGCCCTGGTGGTAGTGTGAGCACTCGCTCTTCCTTTCCCCCTCTGAAACCATGATTAAAGGCACGTTGGTTTTTACCTGATGGTTTCTCGATGGTTATTTAAGTATCTGACTCCAGTACTTAACAGTGGCGACGAGATTAAAGAACCCTGATGTCTTACCGACCTCGGCATCCTGAAAGATCGAGTGGAGAACGCTCCCCGCACCCTCCCAAGGCAAAGAAGCTTGGTAGAGGCGGGTGTGTGGTTGAGGCTGGACTAGAGCTCCAAAGTTGTGAGTGTTGGGGCAAAGTGCAGTCAAGGGGGAGAAGTGACCTCGGAGAGCGGGCCCCAGGAACGCATTGGTAGTTGGGGTGAATACCGTCGGTAGTGCATAGTGTGCATAGTGTGCCGGTGGGGGTTTTCCAGTTTCAGCAGTTAAAGAGGCCTGTATACCCGATGGAGGCTGAAGAGACTGGTTGGAAACGGACCTAGAGGGTCCAGGAAAAAGGAACGCTGCGAGAGAAGGGCGCAGACAGGGCGGGAACTGCCATTTTTGGCACGCCTAAAAACCGGAAGAGAAGGGTGCAAAAGCGGGAACTGCCATTTTTGGCACGCCTAAAAACGGAAGAGAAGGGTGCCATTTTACAAGTTTTACAATTTTTATTGAAGCTAATTGATGAGCAACATGGCAATAAAAGGAAAATTTGGAATCTTCGAGAGCAACTTAGAGACTTGGGACACATATTTGGAAAGATTTGATGTTTTCTGTACTGTTAATGATATAGCAGATGATAAGAAAGCTGTGAATTTATTGAATTATATGGGTGCTAAGACTTATGGATTAGCAAAGGGGTTGTTACATCCTACAAAAGCTGCAAATGCAACATTTAAACAGATATCTGATAAATTAAAGGAACACTTGAATCCAGCACCATTGTTCTTATCTGAGCGTTTTGCATTTTATAAAAGGGACCAGCAGTTAGAAGAAACTGTGGCACAATTTCTGGCAGAGCTAAGAACATTAGCTGTATTTTGTAAATTTGATGATTTTTTAAATCAAGCATTACGGGATAGATTTATTTGTGGATTGAAAAGTGAGACTCTATTACAAAAACTGTTAGCTGAGGGTGATATAGATTTGTCCAAAGCATTTACAATGGCTATGTCATTTGAGAAAGCCCAAGAGGGCGCGGCGGCCATACAACAGAAGAGTCCAGAGTTTGAAACCCATAAATTATTACCAAAGGCTGAGAGATGTGTCCGGTGTGGAAAAACCACTCACCATCAGAAAGATTGCTGGTTTAAAGATAAAATATGTAATGGATGTGGAAAAGTGGGTCACATTGTACGGGCTTGTAGGTCAAAGAAGCCTGGTAGAAGTGAACACTATAGAGCAAGGACATTGGGGGCTGAGGCCAAGTTAGTCCATGAAGTTAGGGAAAGTAGTGTAAGCAGCAGTTGTAGTGACTCAGACTTAGAAGCAAGAGAAGTAAGTTGCTTAAAGATTAAAGCAGTGCAGAATTCAACAGAACTGGATACAATGTGGGTAATGTTGACCATTTCAGGAGTTTCATTGAAACTAGAATTGGATACTGGTTCAGCGTTAACGGTGATAAATGAGAAGGATTATTATAGGTATTTTTCACAAGAACGGTTGCAGAAGACTAATATTGCTTTAAAAACTTATACAGGTCAAAAGATTAGGCCAAAAGGAAGGATTGAGGTATCAGCCAAGTACAATGGTATGACAGTGAGGAATCTGTTTATATACGTGCTGAGGGAAGGCGGACGGCCATTACTGGGTAGAGAGTGGGCTAGGAGACTGAAATTTGATTGGTCAACTATTCACTCATTAAAGCACAGGGAGCTGGGGTTAACAGGGCCCTTGCAAAGTAAATTGGTTGAAGTAAAGCATAGGGAGCGGGGGTTAATAGGACCCTCAAAAAGTAAATTGGCTGAAGTGTTGGCAACAGCTCCAGAGGTGTTTCAATCAGGACTTGGCAAGTTGGTTGGTATTCAAGCTACTATATCAATTACTGAGGGGTCTGCCCCCAAGTTTTTTAAACCTCGACCAGTACCTTTTGCAATTAGACCAGCAGTGGAAGCTGAATTAGATAACTTAGAGCAACAAGGAGTGCTCTCAAGGATAGATTGGAGTGAATGGGCTACACCTATTGTGCCGGTTATGAAAAAGGCTTTGCCGGATGGCCCGGGATTAGCACAGAAAGTACGTATTTGTGGTGATTTTAAAGTTACAGTGAATCCAGTGTTAAAAGTAGTACAATATCCATTGCCAAAGATTGATGAGATTTTTGCCTCATTGGCAGGAGGGCAACATTTTTCTAAAATAAATCTGGCACAAGCATATTTGCAGATGGAGGTAGAGGAAGATTCCAGACATTACCTGACGATTAATACGCATAAAGGCTTGTATAGGTATAATAGGTTGGTTTTTGGGGTAGCTTCGGCGCCGGCTATGTGGCAGAGAGCCATGGAGCAGGTGCTGCAAGGTATTCCAGGTACCCAATGTTACTTGGATGATATTTTGATCACAGGTAGGACGGTGGAAGAACACCTCTCCAATTTGGAACGGGTGTTGGGCAGGTTAAAACGTTATGGCCTTAGGGCTAACAAGGCCAAGTGTGACTTCTTCAAGGAACAACTGGCGTATTGTGGACATTTGATTGATAGACATGGGTTGCATAAATCACCAGACAAAATTGCTGCGGTGGTAAATGCGCCAGCTCCGGTGAATGTGTCACAGTTACGCTCATTTCTGGGACTGATAAATTACTATCATAAATTTTTGCCAAACTTATCTGCTATCCTGTATCCATTAAATGGATTGTTAAAATCAGGGGTGAAATGGAATTGGTCGTTGGAATGTGTGAAGGCATTTGCTGATAGTAAGGCCTTGATTACATCAAGGAAGGTGCTTGCACATTTTGATCCAGCAATACCAATTAAGCTGGCTTGTGATGCATCTCCTTATGGTATAGGTGCAGTGCTTTCACATCAGTTTCCAGGGGGTCATGAACGACCAATTGCATTTGCATCAAGGTCATTGTCCACGGCTGAAAAGAATTACGCCCAAATTGATAGGGAGGCTCTTAGCCTTGTATGGGGTGTTAAAAAATTTAATCATTACTTATATGGACAGAAATTTACATTGATTACGGATCATCAGCCGTTGGTTTCGATATTTAATCCAAAAAAGGGGGTGCCCTTGATGACGGCACAGCGCTTGCAGAGATGGGCCTTGTTTTTGGGTGCACATCGTTATGACATCCAGTATAGAGGCACAAAGTTGCATGGGAATGCAGATAGTTTGTCAAGATTGCCATTACCGATTGTAAGTGATGTACCAATGACTGATGTGGCAGAATTGTTTCATATGTCCATTTGTGAAGTGTTGCCAGTGGATAACAAACGTATAGAGCGTGAGACAAGGAATGATAGGACTCTTTCAGGGGTATATGATGTAACAGTACGAGGGTGGCCAGCGGAAGGAGATTCTCGTTTTCCTCAATATTCAGCAAGAAGAGAACAATTGTCTACGTGCAGGGGTACCGTGATGTGTGGTTCTAGAGTGGTGATCCCCCAAAAGTTACAGAAACAAATCTTGGAGGAACTACACGTTGGTCATCTAGGATGCACTAAGATGAAAAGTCTGGCTCGTGCATATGTATGGTGGCCAGGTATTGATGGCCAGATTGAGGAATTGGCCAAAAATTGTTCTGGCTGTCGGCTTGAGCAGAAGACACCTCCATTGGCCCCTATCCATCCATGGGAATGGCCGCCTGGTCCATGGAAACGGGTTCATATTGATTATGCAGGACCCTTTCAAGAGTCTATGTTCCTGGTGGTAGTAGATGCGCATTCGAAATGGCCAGAGGTTATAAAGATGTGCTCGACTACGTCTCAGAAGACGATTGCGACGTTACGAACAATTTTTGCAAGGTATGGTTTGCCTGAACAAATATGTTCGGATAACGGGCCTCAATTTGTATCTGAAGACTTTAAGAAGTTTCTGAAGACTAATGGCATTAAACACTGTACGTCGGCACCTTATCATCCAGCAACAAATGGACTGGCGGAGCGTTTTGTACAGACCTTTAAGAAGGCGCTTAAAGCAATGAAACATGAGGATCTGCCTATGCAACATAAATTGGACAATTTTTTGTTCAACTATAGAAATGCGGTTCATGCTGTAACAGGTCAATCACCTGCGATGGTGTTTTTCAACAGACAGTTGGGTTCCAAATTGGACTTAGTTCGTCCTGATCTTAGAAGACAAGTGGAACAGAAAGTGTTCCATTGTGCACCTCAACGTCTTACCAGGAGTTTCCAGGTTGGTGAAGCTGTACTTGCCCGCGATTATAGAAACCAGAAATGGCAGCCGGGAGTTGTTGCGGAGGTACAAGGACCTCTAATGTATGCAGTCAACACGGCCGATGGCCAGATTCGCCGGCATGTGGATGAAATCGTACAATCTACTATTGCTCCTCATCTGGAACCTCGGTTAAGTGCTTCGGATCAGCCAGTATCAATGGGGGGCCAATGGTCGAATAAGGAATTGGAACCTATTGTGCCTATGTCTTGTTATCCTGTTCTAGCTGCCAAAGAAGCACCTATGCCTTAGTTGGATATTTCACCAGCTAAAGTAGCAGCACAGGTTCCTGACCAGGTGGTTGCAATACCAAAACAGGTGTTCCCTAGCACGGAAGTGCAGTGTTCGCCTGTAGAATCTGGATTAAGACGCTCAACCAGAATATCAAGGCCGCCACAGAGGTTGATTGATGAACTTTGACATTGAATACGGGACTGACTAAGTGATGTTTCCTGTGTGTGTTTGGTTTTTTTTTTCCCTCACGTATTGGTGATGGTGTTATTATATTGTGCTTGCAAAATATAAGGTGAAGGTGATAATGTAATTTTGTCATCTATTATATGATCTGTTGTAGGTATGGTGTACTTTTCCCCTTAGTTTTTGTGTAAAACTAAGGGTTTTAAAGGGGGAGGATTGTGGTGTATGCCCCTTTAAGAGATATCATACACCTATTGTAATACCGGTAGCCACCAAAGGGGGCTTGCTTAGTATAAAAGCCCTGGTGGTAGTGTGAGCACTCGCTCTTCCTTTCCCCCTCTGAAACCATGATTAAAGGCACGTTGGTTTTACCTGATGGTTTCTCGATGGTTATTTAAGTATCTGACTCCAGTACTTAACAGTAACTACATAGAATGTATGTAGCGGGTACATCGGAGCTCGGGGACGTCTCTTAAAGCCCTGTCCCACGGTACGAGTTCTTTCCAAGAGCTCTCCCGAGTTTGCCCTGATTCGAACTCGGAGATTTACGGTAATGGCCACTCGGGATCTCGTGGACATTTTTCATCATGTTCAAAAATCTTCACGAGTCTTCCCGTGCTTACCTGCCGTTAGCGAGTCTTCCCGAGTACCTGCCGTTAGCGGTACGACCGCTAAGAGACGTTCCCGAGCTCCGACGTACCCGCTACGTTCATTCTCCGTGCTTACCACAAATTTGATTTTTTTTAAACTCGGGAGAGCTCTTGGAATTAACTCGTACAGTGGGACAGGGCTTTTAGCGGCTCGTAACGCTAACGGCAGGTACTCGGGAAAACACGGGAAGACTCATGAAGTTTTTTCAACGTTGAAAAATGTCCACGAGAGCCCTGAGTACCGACAAGCGGCTATTACCGTAATTCTCCGTGTTCGAATCAGGGGAAACTCGGGAGAACTCTTGAATTACCTCGTACAGTGGGACAGGCCCTTAACTAAATGCCTTCAATGATGGCAATAGATGGGGTGGGGCATAGCGGGGTGGCATGGTGGCGTAGCGCTGGAGGTGCTGGCTTACAGCACCAGAGACCCAGGTTCGATCCTGACTGTGGGTGCTGCCTGTACAGAGTTTGCATGTTCTCCCCGTGACCTCTTGGGTTTTCTCTGGGTGCTCCGGTTTCCTCTCACACTCGAAAGACATACACATTTGTTAATTTTACTTCGGAGTCACGTGAGTGACTACGTGAAGAGCCCGCTCAGCATGCATGCGCGGCATTGCGTTCAGCAGTGCAACAGCGGCCGCATAAAGGGTCAGGCGCTCCCGCTACAGGGTGAAAGAACGGACCGTCAGGTAAGTACCCTGAGGTCGGGTTTTCTTTCACAGGGAGCCTTCTGCTTTATTTCAGGCAGAGAACAAAGGCTCTTGGACAAACCTGTCCCCCGCTCGACTCCAACAGAGGAGCGTTCCATCTGGGGGGGGCAGCAACAAGGTGGTAGGACCGCTTACCGGGCGCTCCGCCATCCCCGACACCGTGCCGAGCCCAGCCCGCTAGCGCCTGAGCAGCGGGCTGGAAGTAAAGCTACCGAAGTAGCGTCCGGCCGGTGGCTTCCGACTTGTCGGACGGGGACGTCTCTCCACCCGCACGGGGGAGAGACAGCCGCATGAGCCGCATGGAGCGGCTCCTGGAGCAGGAGCTCCAGCGAGACGCGCTTCGCGAGGGGCGCTCTCGTAGGGGGAGTTCAGGCACTCCCTCCATAGTGCCTTGTGCACTGCCCATTGCTTCCTCCTTACCCGAGGGTAGCTTTGGTGACCAGGACTGGGCTGGTCAAGAAGAGGGGACGCTGGCTGAAGATGTCGGGAGTATGCAAGGGGTGCAGGAACAGGAAGAGCTGCTGGGTGTGGTGGACCGCTACGTGGCAACCCCACGTGCAGGAGGCCGTTAAAGGCCAAACTAGCGGCCAGCATTAACCACCTCTCCAACAGGCCCCTACAGGAGCAGGTGGTCAATGAGGCCTTAGAAACGTATACAGCTCCAGAGAACTGTGAGTCCCTTAAAGTGCCGACTGTAAACAGCCAAAACTGGGGGCACGTTGGGGCAAATATTCAGAACCAGGAGCTAAAACTGCACCGGATCCTCAGGCTCCTGACGTCAGCCATCACATCGTTTGCTAGTTCCGTGGACAAATACGGAGATGACCACAACCTTCGTAAACAAATCATAAGACCTGCCATAAAATCCTAAATTTGCAGGGTTGTGCAAAACCCCAGCCACTGAGCCAGACCCACTGCTCTTTGGCAAAAACCTCACAAAGCATATGAAGGATATGGAAGAGGCCTTAAAAAACTTTCGGTCTCATGAGGGCAGGCCCCGGGACGAGCAAACCAAAAACAATAATTCCCAAGCAGCAGCACCCCATCGCGTCCACCAGTCGACGTTTACCATATGGGACTGGTGAAAGCTCGGGGTCCGCATTCTATCACCGGAAGTCTTCTTTAGACCAGGGGCCAGAGCGGACCCCATGGAAAATGCGCCACCCCCCAACATCACCGCCACGTCAGACAACGTGCAAGACTCGTTGGATCGGCAGGAAACAGAAGAAATACCCATAACCATGGAGGTAGGTGGGTCTGGTTCCTACCAGCATATAGAAAATAGGGGCTTAATACTAACAGGGGGGAGATTACACCTGTTTAAAGAAGCACGTGAGTCTATCACGAGTGATCAGTATATACTCAATGGCATTAGTGGATACAAAATACAATTCATACTAGAAAAATTGCCACCAGTTCAACATTCACCCTAGAGGGTATTTTCCCTCTCAGTTAAAGAAAAACGAGAGGGACAAGCTGAACTGGTGAGACTAATTACAAAGGGTATCATTGGAAAAACAAAACATGAACCCTTGGAATTCGTATCAAATATATTCACTAAACCCAAAAAAGATGGTGGATGTCGCATCATCATTGACCTAACTTCACTAAATATGTTTGTTAAGTATATACATTTCAAAATGGAAACGTTTGTTACTGCCAAACAACTAATTTCCAAAGGATACTTCATGGCAAGCATTGATCTTAAAGATGTTTACTATTCAGTACCATTCACAAGGATCATCGCAGATACCTGAAATTTACCTGGATGGGGCAGTGATGGCAGTATAAAGCGTTGCCCAATGGTTTAACATCAGCCCAAGATTATGCACCAAGATACTAAAACCAGCTCTGTCAATATTAAGAAGACAAAAACATATTGTCATGGCATATCTTGATGATATCTTAATAGTAGGCAAGACCATGGAATTGACTATGTCAGCTGTATCAGCTACCAAACTGTTGTTCGAAACCCTGGGATTGTCTTACATCCAGATAAATCTAAGTTGAAGCCATCCACAATCATGGACTACTTGGGCTTCACAATTAATTCAGTCTACGTGACTGTAACATTGCCAAGAGACAAAACAGTTGAATTGGCACAATCATGCAACAAATCAATGGTCAACGAACAACCAACTATTCGACAAGTAGCAGAGTAATTGGGAAAATGGTAGCAGCATTTCCGGCTACACAATTCGGACCTTTGCACTGTCAAAACTTACAAAGAGCAAAGGTACAGGCACCAAAACGACATGCAGGTCATTATGATCGTGTCATGAAGTTACCCACTGAAGCAATATCAGAACTACAGTGGTGGGCAAAAAACGTTTGGCATAGTTTCAGCCCTATTATCATCACTAACCCTACGTTAGTTATCCAAACAGATTCCAGTGCTCAAGGCTGGGGAGCAACTAACTCTATATCCAGCACAAGTAGTAGATGGACTAACCCAGAGTCATCATTACCACTTACACTGGGCATTAATTATCTAGAGATGTTGGGTGACTTTTATGGTTTAAAAGCATATGCATCAAATATACATCACTTGCATGTACGGTTACAAATAGATAAAACTACGGTGGTGGCCTACATTAACCATATGGGCGGCATAAAATCGGTATCATGCGACAACTTGGTCAACACAATTTGGCAATGGTGTGTCGAAAGACATATTTGGCTATCAGCAACTTACCTGCCAGGTAAGCTAAATACAGTGGCAGACACCAGGTCACGTAAATTTAATGACAACATCGAATGGATGTTAAACCCCCAAAAATTTGCAAAAGTTATCAAGCAATATGGCACGCCAGATATCGATTTATTTGCATCAAGGCTAAATCACCAGGTACCTATGTATGTCACTTGGGAACCAGACCCTGAGGCAGCAGCGGTAGATGCGTTCGCGCTGGATTGGGGAAATTCTTCTTCTATGCATTTCCTCCCTTCTGCCTCATCAGTCGGGTACTACGCACAATACAAATGGACTCTGCTTCAGGTATTTTGATAGTACCCGACTGGCCTACGCAGCCATGGTTCCCAATACTCCATGACATGGTTGTTGAAACTCCGATGGTATTCCCCAGTGACCCAGAGTTATTAACACCCAGTGTCGGGCACAAGCCACCCGTGCCATGAAAAAATCAAACTCCTGGGTTGCAGATTCTGCACAAACCACTTCTGGGACTGGGATTATCATAACAAACCGTCGATACCATGTCAGCATCCCTCCGAACATCCACTAAAAAACAGCACTTGTCCAGCATCAAAAAATGGGAGAAGTACTGCTTGGATACAGGGACCACCTACTCAACCGCTACAGTTACCAACGTACTGGAACTCCTGACGAACCTTCACCACGATGAAGGACTCAGCTACAGAGCCATCAACACAGCTAGAAGTGCCCTGTCTGTCTATTTAAAACAAGCTCCAGGACAACAGGCCATGGGGTCCCACCCGCTGGTGGTCAAACTAATGAAGGGTATTTACAACTCTAACCCCCTAGACCAAGGTACACCCATATATGGGATGTCAGTGTGGTCCTGACATACGTCGGGGGATGGCCACCAGCCAGATCCCTCAACCTGGAACAATCTATGCTCAAAACACTCATGTTGATGGCACTTGTATCTGCACAGAGGGTCCAGTCACTACATCTATTGCGACTGGACAGCATGCTCACAGCTCCAGACCAGATCTCTGTCGTTATCCAGGGACTGATCAAACAGAGCAGACCAGGAACACCTAATCCAGTCGTGGAATTCCGGGTTTACACGCCAGAACCACAATTATGTGCCATGACCCACCTACTGTCCTACATAGACACAACCAAAATATTCAAGGGAGAGGAAAAGCCTTGTGGGTCAGTCATAAAAAACCTTATGGTCGGGTGACAAGCCAAACCATTTCGAGATGGCTCAAGCAGGTGCTAAAAGCTGCTGGGATAACCACTAACATGTACAAATCTCTCTCCACCAGGGCAGCATCCACGTCGACGGCCAAAAGAATGGACGTGCCTATAGACCACATCCTGGCTACAGCAGGATGGTCGGGGTAAAGACCGTTCAGAAATTTTATAATAAGTCGTTGGCAAAACCTGTTTTATTTGCAGAAGATTTTTTAGACTGCAAATATTTAATTTAAGGCCAGGGGAGCAATTTAATTTCTTTGTTGTTATTGTTAAAAAATACCATTGTGTTTTTCTACAAACAGATTCATTAGTTGATTATGATAACACACTTCCTCCCTCAAGGACTTCGGCAGTGAGTGAAGTAATAACTGTTACACGGTTTGAAATCACAGAGCTTTAAAATTTTCACGTAGTCACTCATGTGACTCCGAAGTAAAATAGTAAGAATAAACGAGAACTTACCAGTTTGAAGTTTGATCTGTATTTTATGAGGAGTTACGATGAGGGATTACGTGCCCTCCGCTCCCACCCTCAATAATATGGGTCAAACTGATAACTGATGTCTCCTTTTCTTTACTATGTTTATTTCAATAACTGTGTCTATCTGTGATTCCACACCACTGCTTTGAAGTACGCCGCGCATGCGTGCTGAGCGGGCTCTTCACGTAATCCCTCATCGTAACTCCTCATAAAATACAGATCAAACTTCAAACTGGTAAGTTCTCGTTTAATCTTACTATTAATTGACTTTGGTTAAATTGTAAATTCTCTATAGTGTGTAGGATAGTGCTAGTGTATGGGGTGATCGCTGGTCGACGTGGACGTGGTAGGCTGAAGGGTCTATTTTTGGCTGTATCTCTAAAGTCTAAGGATGGGTGATCTCACTAGTGCAACAACATCTTTCTTGCTGTGTGGTGACTAGAACTGCACACAATACTCCAGGTGCAGCTTAATCCGTGTTTCATTACGTACAGATGTACATTAATATATTGTCATATACACCCGGGTGGAATGAAATTCTTTAGTTGCATGAAGCTCATGGAGTAACAAGTAAATGAGGTAATGATACTGTAAATACAACTGAGGATACATTTAACGATAAATTAACCTGAAATATTACAAAAAAAAATGAAAGTGCAATAATGGAATTAAGGAAACGAATACGTGTAGGAAGTAACTGCGGATGCTGGCTTACACTAAAGATAGACACAAAATGCTGGAGTAATTCAGCGGGACAGGCAGCATCTCTGGAGAGAAGGAATAGGTGGAGTTTTGGTTCAAGACCCTTTTTCAGGCTGAGAGTCAGGGGAGAGGGAAACTAAAGATATGGAAAGGTTTCAATGATATGGAAGGCCATAGTGGTGCAGCGGTAGAATTGCTGCCTTACAGCGCTTGCAACTTCGGAGACCCGGGTTCGATCCCAACTACGGGTGCTGTCTGTACGGAGTTTGTACATTCTCCCCGTGACCGGGTTTTCTCTGAGATCTTCGGTTTCCTCCCACACTCCAAAGACATACAGGTATGCAGATTAATTAGTTTGATGTATATGCAAATTGTCTCTAGTGTGTGTAGGCTCCGTACAGACAGCATCTGTAGTCAGGATTGAACCCGGGTCTCTGGCGCTGTAAGACAGCAACTCTACCGTTCTGTCATCGTGCCGCCCAGAGGAATCATTGGAATTCTGTCTGTGTTACGTACAAATCCCTCGACCCGTTCCTATCCATGTACCTGTCCAAATGTTTAGTTTAGTTTTAGTTTTAGTTTAGTTTAGTTTTGGTTTCACATGTATCGAGGTACAGTGCAAAGTTGCTTTGTTGCATAGTATCCAGTTGGTGGACAGACTACACATGGTTACAATCAAGCCGTCCACATTGTACAGACTAAGGGGAATAATGATTAGTGCAAGTTAATGTCCAGTAATGTCCAATTAAAGATAATAATAATAATAATGGATGGGATTTATATAGCGCCTTTCTAATACTCAAGGCGCTTTACATCGCATTATTCATTCACTCCTCAGTCACATTCGGTGGTGGTAAGCTACTTCTGTAGCCACAGCTGCCCTGGGGCAGACTGACGGAAGCGTGGCTGCCAATCTGCGCCTACGGCCCCTCCGACCACCACCAATCACTCACACACATTCACACACAGGCAAAGGTGGGTGAAGTGTCTTGCCCAAGGACACAACGACAGTATGCACTCCAAGCGGGATTCGAACCGGCTACCTTCCGGTTGCCAGCCGAACACTTAGCCCATTGTGCCATCTGTCGTCCCAATAGTCCAAGAGTCTCCAATAAGGTGTGTGGTAGATGGAGTCAACGGAAGGGAGGTTGGTTTCAAATGTTGTTATTGTACCTTCCGCAATCACATTTTCTGGCAGCTCTGTATACCGACCATCCTCTGTGTGAGGATGTTGCCCCTCATTCCCCTCTTACCTTAAATCATTAATTTTTGATTTTGCTTGCCTGGGAGAGGCATTCACTTATCTACACTGCCCTTGTTATTCACAGAAGAGAATCCAAACTCCTGTAGCTGATGTACATTGTAAAGTTCCCTAACCTCACCAGATAGACCAGAACAACTAATTAATGGATTAACAAGAGTTTTATACAGCTGTAAAAATGATCTCTAACCTCGAATATAGACGATATAAGTACCAGAATCCCATTAACCTTTTCTCATTATTTTGTAGCCTGGTTTTGCTGCTCACAAAATACTGAGCCTCTTTCACCCCTCTATATATCTATCCCTTTACCATTTACAAAGTGTTCTGATCTACCCTTTTAAGTTTGAATTTGTATAAGTCGACATAAAATCCATTTGCCACTTTTCTGCCCAATTGCATAATCCATTAAGATCGCTTTGCAATGTAATACTTCCTACTCCAGTATATTGTCCCACAGTGTGGGTGGGGCATAGAATTGCCGGGATATGTGGAGAGAACTGACCGCAGGGAGAAATGGTGACAGAGTTTGAAAGCAAGAAAGGACACACAGTAGAAGATGGACATACAATGCTGGAGTAACTCAGTGGGACAGGCAGCATCTCGGAAGAGAAGGAATGGATGACGTTTCGGGTCGAGACCCTTCTTCAGACCCTTCTTCACACACACTGCTGGAGTAACTCAGTGGGCCAGGCAACATCTCTGGAGAACACGGATAGTCAACGTTTCGGGTCTTCTTTGTATCTGTCTTAAAAACAAGACTCAGGCCAACACTCCTTTCCAGCAATGAGGGTCATTCATAGGGGAACAGGTTTGCTTTCTGAGTCAGCATGGAGTTAATGGGCCAAATGACATCCTTCTTCCTCATAAGTTCATAAATTCTCAGAGCAGAATTAGGCCATTTGGCCCATCAAGTCTATTTCGCCATTCAATCATGGCTGATCTATCCTTCCTTCTCAACCCCATTCTCCTGACTTCTCCCCATAACCCCTGACACCCTTAAGGACATACGGAAATATGATATATAATATAGCACGGGAGAACAAAAGACAAATAGGTGTAATTATAGAGACTAAAACAAAGACCAGTTAGCATTCACTTTAACAACTGTCTCAGCATGGAGCTGTTAAAGAAGCAGGACAAATATTAATTTTTTATGGTTTTCATAGATGAAAGGGTTTCCAAAATGTTGTTTCACACTTGGGCAATTTCAAGCAGATCTTTATTGAAAAGAGGGGCTGCTACATTTGCAGCCTCTTACAAGTTATTCTGAAAAAATAAATTAGATAGTAAGAATTTATGTACTTGAAAGGCAGTAAATTCTGCCTCGTTAACACTGGGTTACAACTACATGGCTGTACTCAATTCAGGATCAAATATTAATTCTCGGCTGTGGTTGTTAAGTCCATGCTATTACATGATTCTGGTGTAATTTGAACAGGGTGCATTTATAAACCATTTAACTCATGGTCCTGTATAACACTAGCCTGAAACAATGCTGAGAGGATCGAGTGTGGAAGGTAAAGGTGGAATATCAACTGGGAGTGGGGGCAGGGGTGGTGACAAGGATAGTACAGATGGGATTTAGTTGCCGGAGAGAAGTTGGCATGGAGTCCTAGAGTCATAGGGCTATACTGCATGTTAGTTGGTTTGTTTATAACAGCCACGTGTATCGAGATACAGTGAAAAGCTTTTGTTTGCTTGCTCCCCAATCAAAGAAAATACTCTGGGATTACAACCAAGCTGTCCACAGCGCAATGATTACAGATAAAGTTTACAACATTTAGTGCAAAGATATAATATTAAATTCCCAAAGGTCTGCTTAAAGATAGTTCAAATGTCTCCAATGAGGTAGATGGGAGGTCAGGACTGTTCAGTTGCCTGATGACAGCTGGGAAGAAACTGATCCTGAATCAGGAGCTGTGCGTTTTCAATCTTCTGTACCTTGCCTGACGGGAAAGGGACGAAGAGGGAGTGACCGGAGTGGGATTGGTCCTTGATTATGCTGGGGCATTGTCGAGGCAGCGTGAAATGTAGATGGAGACAATGGAAGGGATGCTGGTTTGTGTGATGGCCTTGGGATGTGGGCCCAACTCGTCCATGCCGACCAAGTTGCCTCTCCAAACTAGTCCCACCTGCCTGTGTCTGATCCATCGGCCTCTAAAGGTTTCCTCCCCATCCATGTACCTGTCCACGTGTCTTGTAAATGACACCATTGTACCTGACTCTGCCGATTCCTCTGGCAGCTTATTCCATTTACACGCACGCCCCTCTGTGTGGAAAATGTTGGATGAGAGAGGAAGGGAGAAGATGTGTGTGGGAAGGAGTGTGTGAGGATAGTGGGAGGAACAGATGAGGAGAAGTGTTTATTCTCTCTTCTCCAGGGATCTTTATTACAGCTAGGTTGCTCGGGTAGGTTACTCTTAATGTCCCACTTTCACGACCTAATTCACGACCTTTTTCACTCATGGACATTTTTCATCAGGCTAGAAAAATGCCCTGACCTACGATGCCACGAATACCTACGACTAACATCACGACCTACCTGCAACCTACCTACGACCTCCTACGACCTCGTGACGACCATGCTGCGAGTATGTCAAGGGCAAACTTGGCAGTGGTCGTGAATTAGGTTGTGAAAGTGGCCCTAAATTAAAGGGCCTTTAATTTAGTGTCTATTAAAGGCCCTTTAATAGACACTAAATGCTGCAGTAACTCAGCAGCAGACAAATGTGCTGGAGAAACTCAGCGGGTGCGGCAGCATCTATGGAGTGAAGGAAATAGGCAACGTTTCGGGCCAAAACCCTTCTTCAGACAGGCAGCGGGACCGGCAGCATCTCTGGAGAGAAGGAATGGGTGATGTCTCGGGGTCGAGACCCTTCCCTCTTGACCCAAAATGCAACCCATTCCTTCTCTCCAGAGATGCCGCCTGCCCCGCTGAGTTACTCCAGCATTTTGTGCCTATCTTCGGTGTAAACCAGCATCTGCAGTTGCTTCCTACACGCATGGCTACCCTTTACTGCTTTCCTTTCCGTTTGCAGTATTTAGAGTATTGTGTCAGTTTTGTTCACCCTGTTATAGGAACAGTGTTGTTGAGCTGAAAAGGGTTGCAGGAAAGATTTATGAGGATATTCTCATGACCTAAGGGCCTGAGTTATAGGGAGAGGTTGAGTAGGCTAGGATGTAGGCTAGGAGTAGGCTAGGAACCTGCTCCCTTATACATCAAAGGAGACATGGTGGAGAGAGTCAACGACTTTAGGTTCCTGGGAATAAACATCTCTCAGGACCTCAAATGGCAAATGAACACCGTCACTCTCTTGAAGAAGTCTCATCAGCGGCTGTATTTCCTGAGGTCTCTACGGAGAGCTAATGTCTCACAGCCGCTGCTGCTGTCCTTCTATCGATGCGCCGTGGAAAGTATCCTCTCCTATGGCATCCTGGTGTGGTTTGCCAGCTGTACTGTGGCTGAGAGGAGGGCGCTGCAGGGAATTGTAAAAACTGCGCAGCGCATTACAAACGCTAACCTGCCCTCCTTGGATGACATATACAAGGCCCGATGCTTGCGCAGGGCCATAAATATCAAGAAGGACACATCCCACCCTGCCAACCACCTTTTTACTCTGCTACCCTCGGGGAGGCGACTCAGGTCTTTGCAGGCTCGCACCGCCATGTGCGGTAAAAGAGCTTAACTCCAATAGTGAACACTGGGAAGCAAGAAGTAACTTCGAGGAATACCGCTAAATTCTTTTAAACTTAAAAAAAAATGTATCTATTATTTTACTATTAACTGTACATATGTGTATTGGTTGTTGTGTTGTATTTCTTTTAACGGAGGAGAAGCAAATGGAATTTTGTTGCTCAGTTTTGTGCAATGACAATAAACATATTCTATTCTATTCTATTCTATGTAGGAGGATGAGGGGTGATCTTGTAGAGGTGTACAAAATCATGAGAGGAATAGATCGGATAAATGCACTGTCTTTTGCCCAGAGTAGGGGAATTGAGAACCAGAGGACATGGGTTTAAGATGAGGGGGGAAAGATTTAATACGAACATGAGGGGCAACATTTTTACACAAATGGTGGTAGGTATATGGAGCGAATTGCTGGAGGAGGTAGTTGAGGCTGGTACTACCATAATGTTTAAGAAACATTTGGACAGGTACATGGATTGGATAGGTTTAGAGGGATATGGGCCAAAAGCAGGCAGGTGGGACAAGTGTAGATAGGGCATGTTGGCCGGAGTGGGAAAGTTGGACCGAAGGGCCTGTTTCCATGCTCTGACCCTATGACGATTGTAATCACATGTGCCTTTACTTTCGCAGTTCCTCTAGCTGTAATGCAGAAACACTGCAGTCTGCAGCCCATAAACAACTTGGAGGTGGTATAACTTCTGCATAATCTGTGAAATAGTTTATATCAATCATCTTTTGTTATGTTTCGCTCCTGAATCTGAATTGTATTGACTTTGGAGAAAGGATCTAGAACGGGTGTCTGATCCTTTATTCCAAAAGAGCAGATTGCTATTTGACTTCTAATTTGTTTTAGCCATTCCTGGACACTTACATTTTCTGATGAAGTTCATCGTATGTCAAAATCTGTGTCACATCCCAGTTGCCGGAGGTGATGGATTGCAGATTATCGATGCTATTGTTAACCTGGAGCAAGAGAGAAGAGAATCATAATTACTGTTTGTCTGAATCAACACCATTTGAAGTATAGAAATAAGGAACTACAGATGCTGGTTTACACAAAAGGACACAAAGTGCTGGAGTGACTGAACAGGTCAGGCAGCATCTCTGGAGAACGTGGATAGATGACATTTCGAGTCGGCACCTGACTTGAGACTCTTTAGTCTGAGGAAGGGTCCTGATCCAAAACGTCGCCCATCCAAGTTCTCCAGAGCTGCTGCCTGACCTGCTGATTTACTCCAGCACTTTGTGGCCATTTGGAGGAAGCTCTTTCTTGATGGTTTAATGAAGATGACGCACCTTTCTGTGAAATGTTCCTCTTTTAAACATTCCAGAGTTTAATTCTTCAGCTAATGTAAGAAGATTGTATTTGTACATTTAAGTCATAGAGTATGGAAACCGGCCCTTCAGTCCATAGTTTAGGTTTAGATGTAGGGTTATTATTGTTGACTGTACTGAGGTGCAATAAAAAGCTTTGCTTTGCACGATTCTGTTTTTTTTGTGTCGCATGTACTGAAGTACAGTTGAAAGCTCCGTCAAACACACCATACATAGTTCAAACTTACCATCAGTTCAAATTCAAGTACAATCGATAGAGCAAAGGGGAGGATGCAGAACATAGTTCTCTGCATTGTAGCGCATCAGTTCCAAAGACAAAGACCAATGTCCGCAATGGGATAGAGGTAAATCAGACAATACCTTAGCTTATGGAAGGACCATTTAGAAGCCTAATAACAGAGGGGAGGAAGCTGTTAATGAGTCTGGTGGTGTGCGCTTTCAAGCTTCTCCACCTTCTGCCGGACGGGAACAGGGAGAAGAAGAAAAGACAGGGCTGGGATGTGTCTTTGATTGTGTTGGCTGCTTTTCCGATGCTGCGTGAAGTGTAGATGGAATCAATGTTGACTATCAAGCGGCCATTTACAGTAATCCCATTTTATTCCCCTGCATTCCTATCAATTCCCCATAGATTCCACCACTCACCTGCACATTAAAGGGCAATTAAAGTTTATCATTCTAACAACATACACATGTTTGCGATGTGGGAGGAAATTGGAGAACCTGGAGAAAACCTCAGGGAAAATGTGTAGTCTACACCAGGGGTCAGGATCAAACCAGGACAATTGGAACTGTGAGACATCAGCTCTACGAGACGCAGCATTTACTACCCACAACTATGGGCAGATTAGCTACTGCGAAAGTTAGTTGTCAGTACTCAAGGGTTTGAGCTATAGAGAGAGGTTGAGCAGGTTAGGTCTCTGTTCACTGTAGTGCAGGAAGATGACGGGTGATCTTCTAGAAGTTTGCAAAATCATGAATGGAATAGATCAGAGTCTGTTGCCCAGTGTGGGCGAGTTGAGAACTGAGGGACATAGGTTTAAGATGAGGGGGGAAAGATTTAATAGGAACCTGAGGGATAACTGTTCTACACAGATGCTGGTTTACAAAAAAAGACACAAAGTCCTGGAGTAACTCAGCGGGTCGGGCAGCATCCCTGCATCAGCGACCCAACGCTTTGGGTCGTGACCAGACTGATGACGGGTTCTGACCCAAAATGTCATCCATTCTTTTCCTCCAGTAATGCTGCCTGACCCACTGAGTTACTCCAGCACCTTGGGTCTATCGCACTGCAATATAACCTGGATACTTGAATGGAACAGATTATAATAAAAAAACAATGAATGAACGGAACACTTTGACAGCGAAACGTCACCTATTCATGTTCGCCAGAGGTGCTGCCTGACCCGCTGCTTTAAGGGCCTGTCCCACTTTCACGACCTAAATCACGACCTCTGCCAAGTTTGCCCTTGACTCATACTTGCAACATGGTTGTCACGAGGTCGTAGGAGGTCGTAGGTAGGTCATAGCAGGTCGCGATGCTAGTCATAGGTACTCGTGGCATCAAGTAGGTCGCGCCGTTTTTTTAAGCCTGATGAAAAACGTCCACGAGTAAAAAAGGTTGTGCATTAGGTCGTGAATGTGGGACAGGCCCTTTTAACGCCAGCACTTTGTGTCCTTCATTTTAGAAACGAAATAGGTTATTTTACGATATTTTTACACTTTGATCTGCAAATGACAGATCCTGCTTTGCAACGGGTCACGGTGGCAGTGTGACTGTGGGAAACCTCCACCTCTCTGCAAGTGTTTTCAAACCTTTTCATGTTGAAATGAATCCCCACCAGTCCCTTTGCCTAATGTTGGAACGCTGAAGATGTGCCTCGTTAATTTCTGAAATAGTTGGTTTTAATTTGAAAACGACCTTAAGGCACTTCATGTGAGAGAATGCAGAGGATATTTGTGAACGTGAAGCCTTATATTGGAATGGTAGATTAATTTGGCAATATGATTAAAGGGGCATTTTAGCACCATTGCCAATTGGTTATTATTTGCATTAAAGTAAAATCCAGGAGAATTTTTTGAGATTATATAAACTGTGCTAATCTCCCCCAACATAAATTGCACTGGGATTTTGCACAATGTTTCAGTACAAGGAGTCAAATATAAGGTTCAGATAGATTTAGATATATGCTATTGTGTGATTGTAGTAAGAGGGAGAAATAGTCCCCTTACCTAGGTATGTTACAATACTTACCTTCAGCGGCTCTGCAATTCTGCCACTGGCCGTGTGCATGATTTTGGCGCGTTTGAGGAGGGGGGGGGCGGGGTTAAAACGTGGTTTTTCTCCGACCTGGTCCTGGATCATATTTGTTGGAGTGCGAGATTTTGCTAAAGAATCGTTCCGACGGCCGTTCTGTGTGTTTTTTAAAAAAATACGCCCGACAATTTAATCGCTGGAGTGATTTTAAAATCAGCTTCTGAAGCCGTCAATGCCGACAACGGGGCCGGATTTTATGTAGGGGACAGGTAAAAGAAAGTAGTTTATTTTTATGTATAAAAGTGTTTCTTAAGATGTATTTAATTCACATTTTAAGTTGCGAAACGGTGATTTTTTCCCCCGAAGAATCGGCAGTGTATTTGCTGCCGATACGGGTTTAAATCCACTGCAACCGCAACGTTCCAAATGGTCACGTTCCAGAAAATCCCACAGGCAAGTTGATTTAAATGGCCATTAATTTACAGGTATTAAACATTAAATTACTTCCATTTGGCCTATAAATCCATGACAATGAGATTTAAAAATTATGTTATATTCTGAATTCTTGTGTGAATGTTATTTGGACACTTAGGCTATTTAAAAATGTTAATCTATTCTTAAGAAATGGATAGATGTTTAGATCTAGTAATTGAATTTTGTAATTAGCTACAATTAGGTAACTAACTAATTATATGCTTTAATTTCAAGTCATCTAAGTAAGATTGTTTCATATTTGTTTCAGAATGCTTCAATCTATAATAACTGAAAATTTCTTTCAGTTCTCTTAAATTTTAAGAAAGTTATGGTCTTTTAAATGTTCTCGATCACAGCTTTTGTGTTAAGTCAATGAAAAAGCAATAGGGAACAAGATGCCAATTTCCGAGTATGAAATTGGCCATAACGTTTTTAATACTGAAGATATGAAAGTGAATTAGGTGTCAAATTAAACTTCTTTTTATGCTTTATCTGATGGGATAAATTAAATTTGATTTTTTAAATCTCAAAATGTTGTAACATTGCTACCTCACCATAATGAAGTCCTTCCTACTACAGTGTGGAGAGCACAGGCAAATGGTACCAGCTCACGTTGGCAACTTGGTTGGCATGGTGCCAGTTGCTGGAAAATCGGCGGTGGACCTGTAACGACTTCTCTTCTGGAACCAAATTAGAAATGATTTGGATTTTAGCTCGTCTTTGAGGCACTTACTTGAGCAGACGACATTGCGATGTGGTAGAACTTCCCTCTGCCTCCCTGTGGATTGGGGCGGATGAAAAAAAACTTCCTTCCATTTCTGGAGAATAAAGGAGCCTCGTTCTGTGATCAGTGAAGACAATGATCTGTTAGAACTTAGACTCACATGGACACACAATGGAGGGTGAAATTAAAACAAAACATAGAACAGCACAGCACAGGAACAGGCCATTCAGCCCACCATGTCTGCGCCAAACATGATGCCAAGATAAACTAATCTCATCTCCCTGCCCATATCCCTCTGTACCCTGCATATTTGTACCTCTTAAAGCCATTATCGAATCTACCTCCACCACCACCTTGGCAGTGTGTTCCAGGCAATCACCACCCTCTGTGAAAATGCCTGCCCTGCGCATCTCCTTTAAACTTTGTCCCTCTCAACTTAAAGCTGTGCTCTCTAGCTTTTTAATTTTGAGTTGTAGAATACAGTGTGGAAACAGGCCCTTCGGCCCATCGAGTCTGTGCCGACCAATGACCACCTCGTACAGTAGCTGTAACCTGTGCACTAAGACAATTTACCGAAGCCAATTAACCTACAAACCTGTTGGGAAGTGGGCGGAAACTGGAGCACCCGAAGGGAATGCCGCGTGGATACAGGGAGAATGTGCAAACTCCACACAGACAGCACCCAAAGTCAGGATCAAACCCATGTCTCTGGTGCTGTGAGGCAGCTGTTCTACCAGCTGCACCACAGTGCCGCCCACAGTGCTGTAAGATTATCTAACCCTAATGTACCCAGAACTACGGAACCAGTTAAAATCCAATCAGTGTGTCTTGATTCACATATTTTGTGCGCCACTGTACCACTCTTAATAAATTTTTATGTACTTTAATATTTTCTCCACGGCATATTCTATGCCATGACCATATCATAGGAAAGATGCCGTCAAGCTGGAAAGGGTGCAGAGAAGATTTACGAAGATGTTGCCAGACTCGTGGGCCTGAGCTATGGGGAGAGGTTGAGCAAGCTCGGACTATTCCTTGGAGTGCTGGATGAGGGGTGATCTTATAGAGGTGTATAAATCCATGAGAAAAATAGATTACGTAAATGCACAGAGTCTCTTGCTCAGAATTGGGGAATTAAGAACTAGAGGACCTAGGTTTTAGGTGAGATAGGAAAGGTTTAATAGGAACCTGAGGGGTAACTTTTTGACAAGGGTGGTAGGTGTATGGAACAAGCTGCCGTAGGAGGTAGTTGAGGCAGGTACTATCGCAACGTTTAAGAAACATTTAGACTAGTACATGGACGGGACCTGTTTAGTGGGACATGGGCCAAACGCAGGCAGGTGGGAGTAGTGTAGATGGGACATGTTCGCCATTGTGGGCAAGTTGGGCTGCAGGGCTTGTATGACTATGACTCTCCGTCAACTCGATCTATTCCTCTCATGGTTTTGTACACCTCTTGATGAAAGTTGATCAAGAAAGGAAGTTCCAATAAACTCCACAGGAATGGAGACTTTCATCTTCAGTGCTCCATTGCTAATTTGGACGAGTTAAAGATAAAACAAGCTTTATCGGCGGCTTTGACTGATTGCCCTCTAAGAGGCGTTCAATAAACCCGTAGAGGGGAAGAAAAGAGTGATTGAGCTGACACCACAAATAAATCAAAGGGCTGTGAAGGCAGCTCATGGCCACACAGGCATCATATGTTTTATTACTCTATCCCTTTTCATGTCAGACGCATATTATTTCTGAAACTAGACTTTGACGATGAACTGTGACTACAATGAAGGATTCTACCTTTGGTTTCGTCTCAAGCCAGGTTGAGTCAGCACTTAATGTCTCTGTAATAATACAATTTTTCTACAATTTCACATTGCTGTACATTTACATTTTCCTGAGGCTTTTCCTTTAGCTTTTTAGTTTAGTTTGGAGATAGAAACATAGAAAATAGGTGCACGCATAGGCCATTCGGCCCTTGCAGCCTGCACCGCTAATCTATATGATCATGGCTGATCATCCAAAATCAGTACCCTGTTCCTGCTTTATCCCCCATGTCCCTTGATTCGGTTATCAGCCATGATCATATAGAACAGCAATATCTAACTCTCTCTTGAATATAAGAGAGATTCAGTGTGGGAACAGACCCTTAAGCGCACTGTGTACAGGCCAACCAATGATCACCCATAAACTTATTCCATGCCATCCCAGTTTTGCATCCTATCCTCATGTGGCAATTTACAGAAGCCAATTAACCCGCAATCATACACTTCTTTGGAAAGTGGGAGGAAACCGGAGCACCAGGAGAAAACCCACGCGGTCACAGGGAAAATGCACAAATTCTGTTCAGACAGCATCTGTGGTCAGGATCGAACCCGGGTCTCTGGCACTGTAAGGCAGCAACTCTACCTTGCACCATTGTGTCACCTCTATGTTTTTATGTTTAATTTCTTGTCCGGATCACCTTACCAGTCTGAGGGCAACTTTTTGCAGCAGGCATTCAGAATAGTGGATGGCACAGCGGCGAATACAGCATGGAAACAGGCCCTTTGGCCCAACTTACTCATGCCGACTAACACACCCCATCTACACTAGTCCCACTTGCTAGCGTTTGACCCATATCCCTCTAAACCTTTCCTATCCATTGTGGCCTCAATCATGACACTGGATCAGCAATGAACACTCTGGAATTTACAGTAAGGTGAACACAACCAATGGTCTTTATTTGTTGGAAAAAACTGCAGATGCTGGTTTAAATCGAAGGTAGACACAAAATGCTGGAGTAGAAGGGTCTCGACCAAAAAGTCACCCATTCCATCTCACCAGAGATGCTGCCTGTCCCGCTGAGTTACTCCAGCATTTTATGACTACCAATGGTCTTTATTTCCAACAACAAACAAGGGCATCTAGAGTCATCCCAGCAGCTTTCTGTCTCAACCCCTCACCCCCCCTTGACCCCCTTCCCTTGCCCTCCTTCCACCCCCTTCCCTCCCAATTGTGGATCAGTGGAAGGTATGTTTAATTAGGACAGGGGTGTGTGTGCCCATTGCTAGTGAGCTCTGTTTTAACGGGACACGTCTGTTTTATACAACATGAATTGCATATAATAGAACAAGCACACAATGCAAGGGGAAGAAAGCAGAATAATTACAAAAAGGTGTAACAGAGAAAAAACACAACATTTTTTGTTCCATTTCATACCTGTCTGGATAACCAACTTTCACTTTCATCCTCATGTTTCTGAAACAAAAATAATATCAGGATGAGGTGCTGAATTAGAACTTCACATTGCTTCTTATAATTGAAGTTTAGTTTAGTTCAGAGATACAGCGTGGAACCAGGCTCTTCGGCCCACCGGGTCCACGCCAACCAGCGATCCTCGCACATTTACACTATCCTACAGCCACTAGGGACAATTTTTACATTTACCAAGCCAATTAACCTACAAACCTGTACATCTTTGGAGTGTGGGAGGAAACCGAAGATCTCAAGAGAAAACCCACGCAGACCACTGGGAGAATGCACAAACTCTGTACAGACAGCACCCGTAATCAGAATCGAACCCAGGTCTCTGGCACTGCATTCGCTGTAAGGCAGCAACTCTACCGCTACGCCACCGTGCCCACAGTTCTGGGAGACGGCCACTCCATCAGAGGTGCCATCACTCCAGGTAAGGCATTAAACCGAAACCGGGGCGCAGTATGCTCTCTCAGAGAAATATATATATATGTGTATGTGTATATAGATATATATATATACTAGACTAAGTGGGACCCGTTGGGTCCCAGCATCACACAGGAGGGCTGGTCATCCAACGCAATATTCCACCTCTACACCAATTCTAATATATTGGTGGCCAGTTGGGGGGGGGGGGGGGGCTTTCTGGAGTGCTAGTATGGGTGTTATGGGCTGAAGGGACTGGTTTCCAGAGGGCTAGTATGCAAATTGTGCGCCAAATGGATTCTTGGGCTGGCGTCTCAGTCAATCAAGCCTGTTGTGCTGGCAACTCACTCACTCACGGCTGGTGGGTTGGTAGTTGACTCACGGCTAATCCTTGAAATTCTATTTCAAGCAGGGTATAAGCCCACAAAATTCAAGTGCAGTTTCTTACCACTTCTAGCAGGGTGCAAGGCCACCAAATTCAAGTGCAGTTTCATACCATTTGAAGTAGGGTGCAAAGCCACTAAAGACAGCGAGTCGTGACCTCTCCCTCCACCATCTTGCAGAGACTGAGCCACACCCACATTTCCGGGTTTTATAACCCCCCCCCCCCCCCCCCACTGGAAAAGGTGTGGCTTTCATGGAGTGATTGACAGGAGAGAGATTCTCAACATTTAAAAAAAAACTAATAACACTTTTATTTTTCATTCAGGGAAGAATTCTCTGCACCTGCTCAGCGGAGGGGGACTGAGTAAGATGGCCAAAATTCACAGCCGTAAGTGGTAGCGTTTTATCTAAAATCAATATTCAGTGCAAACAGGAAGTAAGTGCATTTACAGTAGTGTCTTTTAACTGCAAGCCAATGCACCCACGCCACCATTTGCAGTAAGTAGTGCCTTTTAACTGCAAGCCAATGCACCCAAGCCACCATTTGCAGTAAGTAGTGCCTTTCAACTTCATGCCACCATTTGCAGTAAGTGGTGTCTTTTAACTTCAAGCCACACACAAGCCACACCCAAGCCATCATTTGCAGGTAGTGCCTTTCAACTTCAAAGCTCCCAAGCCACCATTTTCAGTAAGTAGTGCCTTTCAACTTCATGCCATCATTTGCAGTAAGTGGTGTCTTTCAACTTCAAGCCACACCCAAGCCATCATTTGCAGTAAGTAGTGCCTTTCAATTTCAAGCCAAAGCAACCAATCCACCATTTGCAGTAAGTAGTGCCTTTCAACTTCATGCCACCATTTGCAGTAAGCGGTGTCTTTCAACTTCAAGCCAAAGCAACCAATCCACCATTTGCAGTAAGTAGTGCCTTTCAACTTCAAGCCACACCCAAGCCACCATTTGCAGTAAGTAGTGCCTTTCAACTTCATGCCACCATTTGCAGTAAGTAGTGCCTTTCAATTTCAAGACACACCCAAGCCAAGCCAACCAGGGACGGGAGGAGGGGAGGGGGGCTTTCTGGAGCGCTAGTATGAACCATTTTAGAACCAATAGACATTTCTTGCACGCTTTAGAACCAATAGTCATTTTTCTGCAAGCTTTAGAACCAATAGACATTTTTTTGCAAGCTTTAGAACGAATAGACATTTTTTGCAAGCATTAGAACCAATAGACATTTTTTGCAAGCATTTTAGAACCAATAGACATTTTTTGCAAGCTTTAGAACCAATAGTCATTTTTGTGCAAGCTTTAGAACCAATAGTCATTTTTGTGTAAGCTTTAGAACCAATAGACACTTTTTGCAAGCTTTAGAACCAATAGAGACACTTTTTGCAAGCTTTAGAACCAATAGACACTTTTTGCAAGCTTTAGAACCAATAGACACTTTTTGCAAGCTTTAGAACTAATAGAGACACCTTTTGCAAGCTTTAGAACTAATAGAGACACCTTTTGCAAGCTTTAGAACCAATAGAGACACCTTTTGCAAGCTTTAGAACCAATAGACATTTTTTTTGCAAGCTTTAGAACCAATAGACATTTTCTTTGCAAGCTTTAGAACCAATAGACGTTTTTTTGCAAGCTTTAGAACCAATAGACATTTTTTTGCAAGCTTTAGAACCAATAGAGACTTTTTGCTAGCTTTAGAACCAATAGACATTTTTTGCAAGCTTTAGAACCAATAGACATTTTTTTTGCAAGCTTTAGAACCAATAGAGGCACTTTTTGCAAGCATTTTAGAACCACTAAGGGCACTTACATTTGAGTAGACATGTGTTCAGTGTTATTCACAGCTCAGAGAAACGTGACCCTCTGCCTTCCTCCATCTTGAAGAGTGAGTGAGGCACACCACTTCCTGGTTTTATAGTCCCTCCCCCCTGCCGCCAGCGGGGGCAGTAGAGAGAATGGGGAATTTTGTAAAAACATTAATATCTCTGTCATTTTTAATTGACGGGAAAAATCCTGGGCACACATACGGCGGAGGGGGGCTCTGAGCGAGGTGGCCAAAAAGACGGCCGTGGGTGGCGGCGTTCTCTTGGAAATCGCTGCACAGATGGCCAAAACCGGTCAAGAACAGACTTTTAGTAATATAGATGTGTATATATATATATATATATATATATATATATATATATATATATATATATATATACACACACACACACACACACACACACACACACATATATATTAATATACCATTAATATATATATATATATATATATATATATATATATATATATATATATATATATACATACACACACACACACATTCAGAAAGTATTCAGACCCCTTCACTTTTTCCACATTTTATTATGTTACAGCCTTATTCTAAAATAGATTAAATTTGTCTTTTTAATCAACACACAATACCCCATAATAAAAGTTAGAAAATTTTGCAAAGTAATTAAAAAGGAATAACTGAAATATCACATTTACATAAGTATTCAGACCCTTAACTCAGAACGTAACAAAAGGCTATAATATAACAAAATGTGGAAAAGGTGAAGGGGTCTGAATACTTTCTGAAAGCATTGTATAATCAAGAAACTGCCAATCTTTGTTTTAAAAATCCCCTATGGCTTGGCCTCCACAGCCGTCTGTGGCAATGAATTCCACTGATTCACTACCCTCTGGCTAAAGAAATTCCTCCTCATCTCCTTTCTAAAAGTGCGTGCTTTTATTCTGAGGCTGTGGCCTCTGGTCCTACACTCTCCTACTAATGGAAACATCCTCTTCACATCCATTCTATCCAGACCTTTCACCATTCAGTAAGTTCAAATGAGGTCCCCCTCATCCCTCTAACTCCAATGAGTACAGGCCCAGAGCTATCAAATGCACATCATATATATTCTTTATTGATGCTCTGGGTCATTGTCTGATTACCACATTGTTGCTTTATTGGGATAAGGCTGAGTGGAGATTGACTGCTGTGGCTCAATAGATGACTCATTGTCAGCCACTGCCGAGCTTGGTAATAGTTAACCGCTCGTTGGCAATGGTCACATTCCTGGGAAGAAGTAAATGAAATTGTGGAGCAGCAATCTATCACCCAGTCTGAAATCAGCTAACTCTGAAAATAAAACAGGAGTAATTTTGATTTACAACTTTGAGAGCTTTCCTGCCCACTCCTACAGTCTACCTGAGACCTCTTCTGTTCTCCTGGGACTTTTCCTGCACATCTGAAACCTTCCCTCCCTTTGTGGAACTTTTCCTGCCTTCCTAAGTTCTTCCTTGTTTACCCCAGACATTTCCTTTGGTCTAACTATGAAGTTTATTGGTTGCACGAGGGACTTTGGGCTTTTTGTTTTGCACTAACATTCTGTTTTTACATTGTATTGAATTGTATTGCATTATCTATAAGTGGTGTGTTTTCAGATCTGGCATGCTGCTGCAAGTAAGAATTTCATTGTTCTGCTTTTGGTACATATGACAATTAAACTCTCTTGACTCTTGACTCTTGAAATCTTTCCGATCGATCTAACGTCTTTTGTGTTTTAGTGAGACTTTCCCTATCCACCAAATATCTTTCCCCTCCACACTAGACCCCCCTTGCAGATTTGAGACCTTTTCTCAGTCCCCATAAGGCCTCTCTTGCCTCACCTCTATGTCAGAGACCTTTACTTTGTCTCAGATTTATTACTGGTCTATGTGTAGCCTTTCTTTTTTTTTTTTTTATAATATTTTTATTTGAAGCAAACATATTATGGTAAAATATAATTACATATTATAGTAAAAACTTTTCATGGATATCAATCATACATTATTAAAATTTTCAATTGTGGATTGATTCTGCTTCTAGTTTTTTTTAATATAGATAGTAAATAAGAGAGAAAGAGAGAGAAAAAAAAAAAAAATACAAATATCAAAAAAGTAAAAAGAGTGGAATTAATTACTAATAATACATCATTGGAGATAGGTTCGTAAATTATAAAGTATGACTTTTCTTCGAATCCTGAGTTCAAGCTTCAGTTAGGTTTCCGTGCCGGACCAATCTATCCCTTCAAATAGTTATTGAATGGAGATGATATTTTAACAAAAAGTTCTTGTTCTTGTTTGTCCATTAAGACAAGTCTAATTCTTTCCAGATGTAGGGTCTCCGACATTTCCACGATCCACATTTTAATTGTGGGGGAATGTGTAGTTTTTTTTGTCTTTAGTTATAGTCATACAACACAGAAACAAGCCCTTTGGCTCAACTCGTCTATGTCGACCAAGATGTTCCATCTATGCTAGTCCCACTTGTCTGCATTTGGTTTATATCTCTCTCAACCTATCAAATCCATGTACCTGTCCAAGTACCTAGTCCATGCCGACCATTAATCACCCATTCACACGGGTTGTCCCACTAAACACGAGAGGCAATTTTGACAGAACACAATTAACCCACAAACCTGCACATCTTTGGGATGCGTGAAGAAACCGGAGCTCCCAGAGTAAATCTACGCGATCACAGGGAAGTCAGGTGCTGTGAGGCAGCAGCTCTACCTACTGCTGCCTTCAGGATTTTATATATGATTTTATGCTTCACTAGAGACCTCTTGTGTCTATCTGAGACATCGCCTGTCTAGTTAAGGCCTCTTCTGTCCATCTGTGACCTCTCCGGTTTTTCTGAACATTCCACTTTATCTATTCCCATCAGAATTTTATATGTGATTTTGTAGGTCTTTCTAAGACCTATCTCTACCACTAGAGACCTCTTGTGTCTATCTGAGACATTTTCAATGCTCCACCCACCCGAAATGTCACCTATTCTTTTTATCCTTGGAGATGCTGCCCGATCCGTTGAGTCACTCTGGCATTTAGTGTCTGTGTTATTGAAGGCCCCTTCTGTCTGCCTGTGACCTCTTCTGTTTATCTGTGATCGTTCCTGTCCCTTTATCCCAAAAGTCATGTCCAGAGAATCAGAAACGCTTACCTTGGTGCAAATTCCCGTTGTTGCCTCACACAAGGTCAGGATGGAAACATTCTGGGGTCTGTTCAACCAGTTCACCGCTAGTTTAGTGCTGCTTGCCCATGTTACCATGGTGACATAATATTCCCTGCAAAGATATAAAAAAAGAACAATTCTTTTCATTCGCGGCCCCTTTCGTCAATGGGAAAAAAATGTATCTCTGTCCTCTCTCTCCTGACTTCCATGCCTGCCTTACATTCTCTGCCTCTGTTTGGGATACTGTGAGTTTTCTCAAGATGATAACATTGTGCATGTGACAAATAAAGTTGACTTGACTTGAAAAAGGAAATGAGGGCAGGAGCAATCAAAACAGCCCCTTCAACTTTCTCCACAATTCAATGAAACTGGTGCCTAGTCTGACGTTGGCCTCAACTCCCCTTTCCTGCCTATTCTCCATAATCCTTGACACCCCATAAATTGAAAATCTGTCTTCCTTAAAGCGCTTTTTCACGGGGCGACTTGACGCAAGATGTAACCAGAGTGAAGTGGTCGTGGTCTAGCACGATATCACACGATATAACGGGGGGTAGATAAAGTTCCCACGGTACTCGGCATTTCCGTTATTTGTGCGAGTGACTTGTCCGTCTCCCGAGCTTTCCCGTTAAATCTTGAATGAACATTGTGAACTACACGTGGCACAAACGATGTCACTTTTTTTTTCACACACTATAAATATCCTCCCTTGGTTGAATTGGCTCATTTGGAGACATGCCTATACTAAGTAGTTTCGAGTACAGGATGGTGGTTTTTTTCATTGACGCGCTGTATGCAGCAGCCCACTATGTGCATCGAGGACGCTTGCGTGAAGGCAGAAGGGAGAGATTAATTAAAAAGAGAATTAAGAGGAAGTCTCACTGGGTGAAGCCCATCTTTCAACGGAGACCTCAATTTGGACAATATGATCAACTGCTTAATGTGCTGTGCGAAGAGGATAAAAGTGCATTCACAAACTTTGTCAGAATTTCACCCGAGCTCTTTAATGAGCTGAAGAATAATTTGGGACCTCTGCTGAAGAAGACTGACACTGTAATGAGAAAGGCACTGGAACCAGGGTTGCGCATAGAGACCTATTCCTCTCTGTCAGTGTGCTGCCAGCTGACCCTGTTTTGGTCCCAAGTGCCGTGACCTTTCCATAGATGGTCCTCTGATTAGTGAACCATTGCATGAGTTGGTCATCTGCATAACAGTAGAGTGGTGGAATTAAATAGAACTTCAAGCATTGGATGTATTCCGTTATATTAAAAGTTCTGGACAGTAAATAGAGGCCTGTTTAAGAGCCTGCCCTCCGCATTTAATGTGCTATTTCTTGTGCTTCTTGGATACCTGAGCACAAGTTTGTAAATACAGATGGCCTTTTTTAAGACAAGCGTTACAAGTGAGAATTGCCTGTCCTCATGCATAATTCTTTTTATGGCTCTTAGAGACATGATTCCAACTTCAAACACAGAGCGTGTAAAAGCTGTCTGCGACTTTTTTACTTTGCAGCTGCAGGGCACAGACAGACTTATAAGAGAAGTTTAAGTTAACTGCAAAAACAGCACTTTTACATCTATAGCATTGTATGTTTTTAAATCTTGGATAACATTAAATGGTTCTCCTGTTGATGAACTAATATATCGTTATATATACTCACATGAGCACCCGGGATACTCCGCAGCCTTCGTCTCCAGCAGGTTCCGTTTTCTCTCCCTGTTTCTATAATCCTCTCTGGATTTATCGTAGAGAATCTCGTTAAATTGGTACTGCCATCTTCCCTTTACATAAGCGTCTGTTGAGGCTATTCCTACAACGGCTACTGGGGAGGCAATCTGAAATCCACCTTGCTCACCCTCTCCCTCCTCCAAGGAGCCCACAGGCAGTGTTATCTGTGGCATCTCCTGTTGCCTCTCCACCTGTCTCTCTTGCTGCGTCTCCTCCTCATTCTCCTGCATGGCAAAAACCTTTCTGACATGCTTTACCCCCTTTCTTTGAGCTTTTCTGGGAGCCATCTCTGCAAGTGTTCCTGTTAAAAAGATTCTCCAACAATGACAATTAGGTGGGACGTCCTCGATGGACACATGTTCCATTGGCGATATTGAGACCACCTTTTTTACTCACCTTCTGTCCCCTCTGTCCAGCTTCCGGGTTTACCGTTCGCAGGAGTTCCCACGGTAACCGCAAGAGTTATTACGGATATCGCACGGATATCGCACTGGCCACTACGTTCATATAAAGTTGCAATGCTCAACCACAAGTGTACAAGTCACTCTTGGAGAATTTCAAGCTTGCTTGAATTTTCTCCCGAGTCACCAAGTTACACGATTACCTGCCGTTAGCGCCACGGTGGTCCACGGTGGTCCACGAATGCCGTACTGTTATCGCACGAGTTTCCCACGAAGTTAAACTCTGGTTAACTCTTGCGTCAAGTCGCCCCGTGAAAAAGGCCTATTAGTTTAGTTTAATTTAGTTCAGTTTAGAGATACAGCGCAGAAACAGGCCCTTTGGCCTAACAAGTCCGCACCGACCAGCGATCCCCGCACACTAACACTATCCTACACATACTAGGGACAATTTGCACTTATACCAAGCCAATTAACCTTGGTCTTGACCTTAGCCATTGGTCTTGCACAAATTCCGTGAATCCTAGGACAGAAAATTTCAAAGGTTCCTTAGGACACAATGTTTGGCTTTTACATGGACCTCCTCTTGTATTGAGAAAATAGCTCCTTGTACTATCTTCCCCTCCCCCTCCGAATCAATGAGAGCAACACCCCATATTACACTTTGCTACCCACATCCAAATTGCATGAACACTAAATTCCCCAATTTACAGGCTTCTCCCCTCCTTCCTCCCTTTCCATTCATTATCTTCCTCTCCGGTATTACATCATTATTCTCTGATTCCACATCTGCACCCTTCATCTCTCCGTTGTTAAATCCATTCCTTACTCCCTACCTACAGGCTGGCCAAGATCCTTCATGTACCATTTAGTCTCAATTTCACCTCCAACGTAAGCTATCATCTCCACCAAGCTGCCAATCTCCCCTACTCACCCCTATCACTTGAAAATGTTGCCCCTCACCTGCTCCTCACCTCTCTTTGTGCAGGAAGGAACTGCAGATGCTGGTTTAAACCTAAGATAGACGCAAGATGCTGGAGTAACTCAGTGTGACGGGCAGCATCTCTGGAGAGAAGGAATAGGTGACGTTTTGGGTCGAGACCCTTCTTCAGACTGATGTCGGGGGCGGGGGGGGGAGGGGGGGGGGGGAGTGTGAAGATGTGAAAACAGGGCAAAGAAACGTCGCCAATTCCTTCTCTCCATAGATGTAGCCTCACCCTCTGAGTTTCTCCAGCATTTTGTGTCTTTCATAGATCATTGTTAGCTGGGAGAAGGTAACAACAAATGCAAACAGAGATAAAATGTAGCTGGAGACAGTAAGACTGACTCTCTTTACCAGCTTTCACCCCTCTATGCTATCAGTGTGAAGAAGGGCCCCAATCCAAAGCATCACCAGTCCATTTCTCTCCACGAATGCTGACCGACCCGCTGAGTTCTTCCAGCAGTTTGTTTTACCAACATCTGCAGCCTCTCGTGCCTCCATCTTCCTCATGTCTATCTCTCATAATCTTTCACCATTTTCTCAACCTGCCTCGTCTCTTCCTGTACTCACACCGACCTTTCTGTCCTGGGCCTCCCCCATTGCCAGAGTGAAGCCACACACAAACTGGAGGAACAACTTCCACCTCATATTCCACTTGGGTAGCTTACAACCCAATGGTATGAACATTAAATTCTCCAATTTTAAGTTGCCTCACAAACCCCCCTCCCCTTTCTCCCTCCTTTAATTGTTTTGTCCCACACCTTTTTTCTCATCTGGCCTTTGTCCAACCATCTGCCCTACATAAAACCCCTCTTGCCTGTGTTCGCCCATTACCTGCCATGCTTAGTCCTGCCCCTACTCTCTCCCAGCTTTCTTCCTCACCCTCCCCCATCCCCGCATCAGTCTGAAGAAGGATACCGACCCCAAAATGTCACCTGTCCATGTTCTGCAGGGGTGCTGCCTGACCCACTGCTTTACTCCAGCACTTTGTGGGGGGTTTTCTCTTGCCATTTCTCATACTTCTACCTGGATCTCTCTGCTTCTTCTTACAAATGTGCCCTCTAGTTAATGTTGCTTGTTTTCCTTCCTTCCACCTTTATAAATCTTGGACACAATGTGCTGGAGTAAGTCAGCGGGTCGAGCAGCATCTCTGGAGAACATGGAAGGGTGACATTTCGGGTCGAGACCCTTCTTCAGACTTTTAGGGAGCGAAGAGGAGATCTCTTCAAAGTAGGCACAACATGAGAAGATTTTACGGGAGAGTAGTCAAAATGTAGAAATAAGGAATTACAGATGTTGGTTAATACATGAAATGACACAAAATGCTGGAGTAACTCAGCAGGTCAGGCAGCATCTCAGGAGAACATGGATAGATGACTCTTCGGGTCGGGAGCCTTCTACAGATTTAGATTCATACAGTCACACAGCGTAGAAACATTGGCCCAACTTGCCCACGTTGACCAACATGCCCCCATTCACATTACTCCCACCTGCCCGTGCTTGGCCCGTAGCCCTCTAAACTTGTCCCATCCATCCAAATGCCACTTACACATTATGATAGTACCTGCCTTAACGTCCGGCAGTTCGTTCCATATACCTCCCACCCTTTGTGTAAAAGAGTTACCCTTCAGGTTCTTATTAAATCTATCCCACTCACATTAAACCTATGTCCTCCGGTTCATGATTCCCTACTCCGGGCAAACGATTCTGTGCATTTACCCCATCTATTCATCGCATGATCTTACACACTTCTTTAAGATCATCCCTCATCCTCTTCCACTCCAAGGAATAGAGTCCGAGCCTGTTCAACCTCTCCCTGTAGCTCAGGCCCTCAAGTCCTGGCAACATCCTCGTAAATCGTCTCTGCGCCCTTTCCAGCTTGACAACATCTATCCTAGAACATGGCGAACAAGACTGAACACAATACTCTGAATGTGGCCTCACCAATGTCTTGTATGACTGTAAAATGATCTCCCAACTTATATACTCAATACAGAGCTAATTCTGATACTGAAAGGAAAACGGATGCAAGATGGAACAATGAGGTAGACATAAATTAAAGACAAGGGCTTTACTTCATTCTGGTGTCATCTGGTGGGATCATCTCCCGTGTATGTGTCGGCCCATTTAAATTCACCACGTAGAGGGAGATGGTTGGATTCTCTTGGCCGGCCTGTAGGCAGAGAGCAAGGAATGGATTTAATACTGGAGAGATGAAGCAGAGGAACGATCATTTCAACAGGATGCCCTGACTGCAAAAATATCGTTCTCTTAGTTTCGTTTTGTTTATAGTCATGTCTACCGAGGTACATTGCAAAGCTTTTATATTGCGTGCTATCCAGTCAGCGGAAAGACTATACTCGATTACAATCACGCTGTCCGCACTGTACAGATACAGGAGAAAGGGAATAACGTTTAGTGCAAGATAAAGTCCAGTACAGTCTGATTAAAGGTAGACCAAGGGGCTCAGATGAGGTGGATGGGAGGTCAGGACCACTGTATACTTGGTGATAGGATGGTTCAATTGCCTGACAGCAGCTGGGAAGAGCAATTCACGTCCATGTATCTGGAGGTGTGCGTTTTCTCACTTCTGTACCTCCTGCTTGATGGGAGAGGGCAGACGAGGGAGTGACTTGGGTGAAACTGGTTCTTGATTATGTCGGTGGCTTTGCCGAGGCAGCGTGAAGTGTAGATGAAGTCGATGTTTACAAGCCCTTTGAGTTCTTAGTTTTGAAAATGACACCTGATAAAACTTGCCACAGCTCAAGCAAAGGTAACCATGAATGCACTTTGACATATAATTGCTTATTTCCACTCATTTTGTTTGGAGGAAACTTGAAATTATTTTAGTTTAGTTTGGAGATACAGTGGAAACGGGCCCTTCGGCCCACTGAGTCAGCACCGACCAACGATCACCCGTACACTAGTTCTATGTTATCCCAGCTTCACATCCTCACACTAGGGGCAATTTATAGAGGCCAATTAACCTACAAACCTGCACGTCTTTAGGTAGGTATGTTACAATACTTACCTTCAGCGGCGCTGCAATTCTGCCACTGGCTGTGTGCGCGATTTTGGCGCCTTTAAGGGTGGGGGGGCGGGGTTAAAACGCATTTTTTCCCCTACCTTGTCCTGGATTATATTTGGTTGGAGTGCAAGCTTTTGCTGAAGAATCGTTCCGACGGCCGTTCTGTGTCTTTTTTTTTTTTAAATCGCCCGACTAGTTCAGCGCTGGAGTCATTTTAAAATCAGCTTCTAAAGCCGTCAACGCCGCAAACGGGGACGGATTTCATGTAGGTGACAGGTAAAAGAAAGCCGTTTATTTTTATGTATAAAAGTGGTCCTTAAGATGCCTTTAGTTCTCATTTAAAGTTGCAAAACGGTGATTTAGTCCCCATACGAACCGGCATGCCGATATGGGGGTCGAAATCACCGCAAACCGCAACTTTCCAAATGATCGCGTTCCAGAAAAACCCACTCGCAAGTTGATTTAAATAGCCATTAATTTACAGGTATTAAACATTAAATTCCTTCCATTTGGCCTATAAATCCATAGCAATGAGATTTTAAAATTATGTTATATTGTGAATTTGTGTGTGAATATTATTTGGACACTTAGGCTATTTAAAAATGTTAATCTATTCTTAAGAAATTGATAGATGTTTAGATCTAGTAATTGAATTTTGTAATTAGCTACAATTAGGTAACTAACTAATTATATGTTTTAATTTCAAGTCATCTAAGTAAAATTGTTTCATATTTGTTTCAGAATGCTTCAATCTATAATAATTGAAAATTTATTTTAGTTCTCTTAATTTTTAAGAAAGTTATGGCCATTTGACTGTCCTTGATCACAGCTTTTGTGTTAAGTCAATGGAAAAGCAATAGGGAACAAGATGCTAATTTCCGAGTATGAAAATGGCCATAACTTATTTAATACTGAAGATATGAAAGTGAATTTGGTGACAAATTAAACTTCTTTTTATGCTTTATCTGATGGGATAAATTGCAGACTTGATTTTTAAAATCTCAAAATTTTGTAATATTGCTACTTTAGGATGTGGGAGGAAACCGGTGGAAACGGAGAACGTACCAACTCCGCACAGTCAACACCCGAGGTCAGGATCGAACCCGGGTCTCTGGCGCCGTGAGGCAGCAACTCTACCGCTGTGCCCTCCCGTCATCCCATTCATCATTCATAAGTAGCTATTACTTGTACCTTTGGATAAGGGTACACTCTCCCGGTCGGGTACAGTGAGTTGAGGTACATCGGGATTTCCATGGTGGGCACCCTCGAGTCATTGATCGTGGCATAGGCAAGCCTGGCACCATCTGGAGACCACCAGTGGGCGATGTTGGTTCTCAGGAGCTCCTCTGTGGAAACAAGCAGAGGGGCACCATGTAAAAGAGATGCCTCCATAACACAACAGTAAATGGCAATCCACTCTCAATAGAATGTAAAGAGCTTGCATTTATGTTGTGATTTCAAAGGTATTCCAAAAGAGTTTACAGTTTAGTTTTTGTTTAGTTTAGTTTAGAAACACAGTGTGGAAACAGGCCCTTCGGCCCTCCGAGTCCACGCTAACCAAAGATCACCCATATACTAGGGAGGATCATCCCACGCACTAAGGAGGATTTGCAGAAGCCAATTAACCTACAAACCTGCATGTCTTTGGAATGTGGGAAGAAACTGTAGCACCCGGAGGTCCAACAAACACCAATCCAGCAGGGGGAATCTTAGTTTAGTTTAGAGGTACAGCGTGCAAACAGGACCTTCGACCGAGTCCACACCGACCAGTGATCACCCCAACACTACTTCTACCCTACACACTGGGGACAATTTACAGAATCCAAGAAGCATGCAAATCCGCACGTCTTTGGAAAATGGATGGAAAGTCAATTAACCTACAAACCTGCCCATCTTTGGAAAGTGCGTGGAAACCAGAACACACAGAGTAAACCCACGCGGTCACAGGGAGAAAGTGACAGCACCCGTAGTCATGATCGAGCCCGGGTCTCTGGCGCTGTAAGGCAGCAAATCTACCGCTGAGCCGCTATGAAGATATGGCAGATAGTAGATGCATTTGTGGTTGCCACCGATACGTTCCAGGATTCAGTTCTGTTGTTGCTAGATTATTTGATACTTACGTTCTTGTCATTTTTTCCCTACTAGCTATTAGACTGACCCAGGAAGAGCAACAACAGCCTATCCTCGTACTGAGACCAGGGTACTAATTCATTTATTCTACCTTTCTAAAGGTGCGTCAAGCAAACACTTGTTGGGTCAGGCATGGTTACATCCCGTTAATCTGGCTACACCTCTGCAACCAAACCTGGAGAGCAACAATATATTTAAGATAGACAGAGATAGAGATTAAGTCTCCCATTCTTAATTAAAGATCAGAGGGGTGGAACTGACTGAAAATCAGAGGGAGTGGGACTCGTTGAAGTTCAGGGAATGGGACAGCAGGGCATTCATTATTTTGTGTCATTGTGTGCATTGATCCAAATGAAGTTAATTATATTAGAAGGTACACAAAATTGCTGGGGAAACTCAGCGGGTGCAGCAGCATCTATGGAGCGAAGGAAATAGGCGACGTTTCGGGCCGAAACCCTTCTTCACCCTTCTTCTTTAACTTCAGAAGTTAATTATATTGTTGGGTAGGGAGGAACTGCAGATGCTGGTTCACACTAAAGATAGACACACAAAATGCTGGAGTAACTCAGCGGGGCAGGCAGCATCTCTGAAGAGAAGGAATGGGAGACGTTTTGGGTCGAGACACTTCTTCAGACTGAGCGGCAGGGGAGAGGGAGTTACAGAGAAAAGGAAGTGTATGAGATCAAAAGGGATTCAGATGAAAGAAAATATAGACTAGACCATTGTAAGCTAGGAGAAGGTGACAACAAGTTCAAGTTCAAGTTCAAGTTCAAGTGAGTTTATTGTCATGTGTCCCTGATAGGACAATGAAATTCTTGCTTTGCTTCAGCACACAGAACATAGTAGGCATTTACTACAAAACAGATCAGTGTGTCCATATACCATTGTATAAATATATACACACATGAATAAATACTGATAAAGTGCAAATAACAGATAATGGGTCAACATATCAGACAGATATACCATGTAGACACAAAATGCTGGATCTTGACCCAAAACGTCACCACTCCATGTTCTCTCGAGATGCTGCCTGACACGCTGAGTTACTGCAGAACGTTGCGCCTAGTTTTGTTCTGCGCTCTGTTGCCAGGTAAGTCACTTAGCTTCGGGCATGAACTTCGGGCGGCACAGTGGCGCAGCGTTAGAGCTGCTGCCTCACAGCGCCAGAGACCCAGGTTCAATCCCGTTGTCCATACAAAGTTTGTACATTCTCCCTGTGACCTGTGTGGGTTTTTATTTGGGTGCTCCGGTTTCCTCCCACACTCCAAAGACCTTTAGGTTTGTAGGTTAATTGGCTTTGGTTAAGATAGTAAATTGTACCTAGTCTGTGTAGGATAATGTTAGTGTGTGGGGATTGCTGGTCGGCACAGACTCAGTGGACTGAAGGGCCTGTTTCTGGGCTGTACATTCTAAACTAAACTAAACTTTGTCGGCGTGGATGGCGCTGGGCAAAGTTTCTTCAATTAGCTTCATGCCTGAGTGGCACTTGATGGCGGTTGTAAATCAGCATCAACGTGGAGCCCTAGGAGACGGTTGGCCCTGTGGAGACTCCAGAGACCAGAGAAAACTTGCAGGAAAATGAAGAGTAGTCATACCTGCCTCGCATTTAATTAACACTGAGACACATTTCATTAAGCGAGGGATAAATTATTCAGCGCAGCATACCAAGAGTCAGCAGCAATGGGACTGAAATAGCACATCTTATATTATGTACCCAGTAGACAGGAAATGTCAACAAGGCCCCTTGACTGCCCTAACTAATTGTATGGCTGAGTAATCTGCTGGATGAGGTCAAAGGACAGGATTATGAATTGGAGACACAAATGGAGCTATTTGGCTATGGATGTTCTTTTCTCAGCAAAAGGGTTAGGCTGGACGGTGGCACAGCGGTAGAGTTGCTGCCTTACAGCGCCAGAGTTGCTGCCTTACAACGCCAGAGACCCGGGTTCGATCTTGACTACAGGTGCTGTATGTATAGAGTTTGATCGTTCTCCCTGTAACCGCTTGGGTTTTCTCTGGGCACTCCGGTTTCCTCCCACACTCCAAAGACATACAGGTTTGTAGGTTAATTGGTTTAGACAAAATTATAAATTATCACTAATGTGTAGGATAGTGTTAATGTACACACCAGTTCTATATTATCACACTTGCTCTTCTTCTCTACACATTAGGGCCATTTTACTTCGGAGTCACGTGAGTGACTTCGTGAAGAACCCCGCCTACGGCGCATGCGTGTCATATCGCATACACGCATTGAACGTGTCGGACCTGGGGAGAACGTCCCCTTGAACGGGAGAGTTAACAAGCCGGTCGACGGCAGGTAAGTGATTCTGCATTTTCACCGTTTTTTAGGAATGGATAGAGGACGCAGAAAGGCTGTGAAGAAGCTGCAGGATGTCGGCGGTAAAGGTGCCGGGGACCCGCAGCAGCAGCCGACGGCACAGGCAGTTTGCGTTGAGCCAGCTGTGCCAGATTCAAACCCCGCGCCGGGAAAAACTAATTCTAGACCGGGCGGGAAGGCGAACCGCAAAACGAACCGCTGGGAAAGTGAGCCCGAAAAATCGCCGGTAAATACTTACTTGTATAGCAGTGATGATGACCAGCTGCAGGGCATAGAGCAGCCGGCAGCGATCGCATCTGCAGAGCTCGGAAAACAGTACGAGTGGCTGCAGCATGTGGGGCCGTCATCTATCTGTTTGGAGGAGTACCGGGACGGCGAAAAAACGGCGTTTGCAGCGGCCGGGAGCAACCAGAGCCGGTAGGCATGGCGACGAGTTGCGATTTAAACCGCGTGCGACTAGTGCCCGAGGGCACGAAAGTCGGCAGGAGCGGTGGGCTAAAAAGAAACACCCGCGAGCGACTAGTGCGGGAGAGCACGAAAGTCGGCTGGAGCGGTTTGTGGGAGGAACATCTCCATAGTGTCAGGCTCCAGAAAATGGATAAAAGCCGCACACATACAGGTGTAAGTCCCTCAGAGCATGGCCAGAAAAGGCTGCTGGACATATCATCCTCATCTGAAGAGGGTGTTCAAGGGCTGCCTGACTCGGACTCTGAACAAGAGTCAGAGCCACGTTCCCATATGGAGGATGAGGGAACACAGTTGCTGGACATGGTGCACACATATTTCCAGCAAGAAGAAACTGGAAAAGACCTAGAGGCCAGGATGGCGGCCAGCATTGATTATATGACGACCCATCACCTCAAAACTGATACCTTAGCTGAGGTATGGGCAAGACATTTACCTCCGCGAAATTGTGCGGCTCTGAATGTACCCAAGGTGAACCGAAGCATTTGGAGACACGTGGGGCAGGATATTCGGAGTCTGGATATAAAAATACAGAATGCTAGTAAAGGACTCTCGGCGGGTATAACAGCTTTGGCCCGTACGCTGGAAAATGTGCATATGTCCAATGATATGAAAGACGCTTTACACTGTTTTGCAATGTTCAATTTGAACTGAACAACATCAGGAAAGGGGCTATTCAGCCAACGTTAGACCCAAAATTTGCAATCCTGTGCAAACAGAAAGCCATAAAACCTCAAAATTTGTTGTTTGGGGGTGACCTATCAAAACAGGTCAAAGATTTGGAGGAAGAGGCCAAAACGTTGGGCCTAATAAAAGCGACCAAAGGATATGTCGGAAAACGGTATCATCCTTATGGGACGACTAAAAAAGCAAGTACTAGTATGTATAGTACGAAAAATTGGAGAGAGGCCAGAGGAAACCAGCAACAGCGTCCTTTTTTAGGGGTTGGCCCGGGACGCCCACAATGGAAAATGCGGAAGCCTCCACTTCAACATTTACCCCACTTTCAACCTCAAGGCCCTCCGCAACCTCGGTTAAGACCAAGAAAGTAACACCACCGATAACCATGGAGGTAGGTGGGTCTGTGCCTCAAAAATTAATAAGGAGCACAGAACTTGGAGGGAGGTTGCAATTTCATTTGGAAGCATGGTGTAAGTTAACTGTGGATAGGTATATCCTTAGCAGTATTAAGGTATATCTTATAGAGTTTATACACATACAAGAACCTCCAGTACAACATACACCGGACAGAACTTATATGCTTACCAAATTAGACAGAGCTAAAGCAAAATTGAAATACAAAGGTTGTTCACGAAAGGAGTAATGGAAAAAACCAAACATGAACAACAGGAATTTGTCTCAAATATATTCATTAGACATAAGAAAGATGGGGGTTGCCGGATAATTATTGATTTATCAACACTTAATAAGTTTGTACAATATGCTCATTTTAAAATGGATATCTTGATTGTGGGGAAAACTTATGAATTGGCTAGTAGAGCAGTGGTTGCCACAAGAAAATTGATGGAACAGCTGGGATTCATTATCCATCCAATTAAGTCAAGATTAACACCTGCAACTAATATTGATTACTTGGGGTTCACTATTAACACACTTGATATGTTAGTGACTTTACCTATAGGGAAAGCCACTGAGTTCCAAAAGGATTGCACAGAGCTTATTAATACCGTTAAACCATCCATTAGACGGGTAGCCAGGATTATTGGGAAAATTATAGCCACGTTTCCTGCCATTCAAGTTGGACGATTGCATTACCAAAATTTACAAAGAGAAAAAATTAGAGCACTAAAAATTAATAGAGGCCATTTTGATAGGCCTATGGAGCTAACAATTAGAGCTATAAAAGAACTACAATGGTGGGAACAAAATGTTATATATAGCTCCAACCCAATAGTTATTCCAAACCCATCTGTGGTATTACAAACAGATGCCAGTGCACTGGGTTGGGGAGCAACGGATACCATCTCGAGCTCTGGAGGGAGATGGAATATACAGGAAACTAACCTACTTACCACAAAGGGTATAAATTACTTAGAAATGTTGAGTGCTTTTTATGGTTTAAAATCTTATTGCTCGGGAATGATTAACCAGCATGTTAGATTGCAGATAGACAATACCACGGTGGTGGCATATATAAATCATATGGGTGGAAATATATCAATATCCTGTGCTGAATTGGCAAACCATATTTGGGAATGGTGTATCCAAAGGAATATTTGGTTATCGGCTACGTATCTACCAGGGATACTTAATTCAGTGGCAGACGCCAGGTCACGAAAATTGAATGAAAATACGGAATGGATGTTAGACAGAAAGATATTTGCTGATATCACAGCAAAGTACGGAAGGCCGGATATTGATCTTTTTTTGCATCCAGGTTAAATCATCAGTTACCTAGGTATATATCATGGGAACCAGATCCTGAGGCAGAAGCTACAGATGCATTCTCTTTGCACTGGGGGAAATGGTTCATTTATGCATTTCCTCCTTTCTGCCTCATCAATCGGGTACTACGGAAAATTCAGCTAGACTCGGCATCTGGGATTCTCATAGTACCTGATTGGCCTACCAAACCATGGTTCTCGGTGCTGCAGGATTTGGTGCTTACACCATATATTACTTTAAAACATAGTCCTCAGTTGCTGGTGCATCCGGTGACTGGGGACAGCCATCCTTGCCATAATTATCTAAATTTATTGGGTTGTAGACTCTGAAGGAACCATTTCGGCATATGGGTTTATCTGATAGAACTGTGGACATGATCACAGCAGCACAGAGACTTTCCACTCAAAAACAATATTTATGTCATGTCAAGAAATGGACTAAATACTGCCTGGACAACAATCTAGACCACAGAAAGGTGGATATTCCAGCTGTCCTAGAATTCCTCACAAGCCTGCACTTTGAAGGACTCAGTTACAGCACGGTCAATAGTGCTAGGAGTGCCTTGTCCAGTTATTTATGGGAAGGCACAGAAAGACAGGGTGTCGGCTCACATCCTCTAGTAATAAAACTGCTACGAGGCATCTTTAACACTAACCCACCAAGGGCTAGATATAGCCAAATCTGGGATGTGAGCGTAGTCCTAAAAAATGTTACGGAATTGGTCACCGGCTACGGCATTACCGCTAAACTATCTAACTATGAAAATGGTTATGCTTATGGCGCTGGTCACAGCGCAAAGGGTCCAGTCATTACAGAAGTTAAGATTGGATAACTTGACGGAGGCGACAGGAAGGCTGATTTTCGTGATCCAGGGCCTTATTAAGCACAATAGACCAGGATCAGCGGGTCAGGTGATAGAGTTCATAGCCTATCCACAGGATGAACGTCTCTGTGTAGTAAAACACATCATGTTATATATGGACAGAACGAAGGCTATCAGAGGCAATGAAAAGGCTCTTTTAATTAGCCATAAGAAGCCATACCATAAAGTCTCGACTCAGACCATTTCACGGTGGCTGAGATATTGCTTAGTTCAGGCAGGAGTGGACACTAATGTATTCAAATCTCACTCCACCAGGGCTGCATCTACATCAGCAGCTAATCGCCTGGAGGTACCGATGGACAATATCCTCAGAACTGCAGGATGGTCATCAGAGAAAACGTTTCGCACATATTACAACAAACCAGTTAGGAAAGAAGAAACGTTTTCGGGGAAAAATTTTGAGTTCTATTTAATTTACACCTGAAGCTTATAAGGTTTATAAATTGATTTAATCAATATTATTTACAATTTTTGCTTAAAAATGTTGGTATCATTGTGTTTTTTTTTTGTTTTTTTTTTAAATACCAGTAACAATTTCTCCCAAACTACCAAGGCAGTTGTGAAAATTGGACTCGTTCCACGGCATGAGGTCACAGAGCTTTGAAGTCTTCACGAAGTCACTCACGTGACTCCGAAGTAAAATAGTAAGATTAAACGAGAACTTACCAGTTTGAAGTTTGATCTTTATTTTATGAGGAGGAACGTTGAGGGACTACGTGCCCTCCGCTCCCACCCTTATATGGTCATATCTTAAACTGGTATCTCTTTAATAATCTTACTATCTTAGGTCATTATTTTCTATCTGTGACCTCACACCGCTGCTTTGAAGAATGACACGCATGCGCCGTAGGCGGGGTTCTTCACGTAGTCCCTCAACGTTCCTCCTCATAAAATAAAGATCAAACTTCAAACTGGTAAGTTCTCGTTTAATCTTACTATTTTACAGTGGACAATTAACTTACAAACATGCATGTCTTTGGGCTGCATCTTCTCCAGAGATGCTGCCCGACCCGCTGATTTACTCCAGCACTTTGTGTCTTCTTTTGCAACCGGGCATCTGCAGTTCCTCGTTTCTATATCTTGCATGTCTTGTTATTCCTCATTCTGACAACAGAGGGACCCATTGAACAGCTGATCAGAGTCCATACATACCCTGAAATCTGAGAATCAAAAGACTGCATGGTCTCATGTAATTAGGCTGCAAGAGGACTTTCAAACAGAACTTCCGGAAACTTATAAGGTAAAATGAAAGGCTTGGTATAAAAGAGAGACTTTTGCTGCCTGTCAAGACTTAATGATGTAACACACTTTTACAATGCAGGTCCTGACCACGAGGAACAATGGAGGAAGAGACTGACTTTGGTGCCTTCCCACACAGTGGGAAACTTTGATTCTGCTGTGTGGGGATGTTTTATGTGTTGTGTCCCTTTTTTATTGTATGGCTGTATGGGAATTTCATTTCACTTTGCCATCAGGCACATGTGATGAATAAATCTATCTTTTATCTTGTATCTTGTTTGAAGTGCAGATTGGTTTAGAGATGCAGTATGGAAACAGGCCCTTCAGCCCACCGAGACCACGCTGGCCAATGATCACCCGTACATTAGTTGTATCCTACACACTGGGGACAATTTACAGAAGCCCATTAACCTACAAACCTGTACATCTTTGGAGTGCGGGAGGAAACCGGAGCATCCAGAGAAATCCCAAGCGGTCACAGGGAGAACATACAAACTCTATACAACCAGCACCCATTAGTCAGGATCAAACCTGGGTCTCTGGCGCTGGAAGGCAGCAACTCTACTGCTGTGCTCTACGGAAGTTACCGCCCTTATGACTCTATGACTCAATGATCCAGCAATGACTCCATGACTCTATGTTTGTATAACTATTTACATTATAGCTGAGAAGACAAAGTGCTGGAGTAACTCAGCAGGTCAGGCAGTATTTCTGGAGTGTATAGGCAAGTGAGGTCGTGGGCCGGGACTTCAGACTGATTGCATGGGGATGGAAAGAAAGCTGGGAGAGAGAAGAGGCAGGACACAGCGAGGGAATGTTGGAGATGGGAGAAGAGGTTGTCGAGGATGAGGGGAGATCTTGTCTCTGCGTACAAAATCATGAGAGGAATGGATGAGGTGAATGCAGACACTGGTACATGGCACAGCAGGAGTCCACTGAAGATGGTATCACCAGGAATCATAGGAAAAGTTACAATATAATCAATGTAAATGCCTTACATACTGAAAAAGGATTATGGAAAGATAGGTTATTTAGAATAGAGAAATGTTTAGGCATAGTTAGTGCAGAGATAGGCATGTTGCAGGTTAGAGTGGAGGACTATGAGCAGAAAATCAAGCTGACCGGATAAGTAAAAATGTGGTTAAGACAGAAAAATAGGTCCACAGGTTCTTCTGTGCTTAGATAGCCAATGGAGGAGTTGTTATCTATAAGAAGAATGGGGTGGGGGGCAACCGGAACAAACCTCCTACTAATCAATAATTAATGATCACAGTTCACAAAGAAAAAGAAAATGGGACCTTGATGATTTACTGTGAGACTAACATACGCATGTAACTTTGTGTGGCATGGTGGCGCAGCGGTAGAGTTGCTGCCTTACAGTGCCAGAGACCCGGGTTCCTGATCTCGGGCGCTGTCTGTACGGATTTTATACCTTCTCCCTGTGACCGCGTGAGATTTCTCTGGCTGCTCCGGTTTCTTCCCACACTCCAAAGACGTGCAGGTTAGTAGGTGAATTGGCTTTGGTAAAATTGTAAATTTGTCCCTAGTGTGTAGGATAGTGCTAGTGTACGGGGTGATTGCTGGTTGAAACGAACTCGGTGGACCGAAGGGCCTGTTTCTGCGCTGTATCTCTAAACTAAACTACTTTAGGGTGTACATTAGAGATTTTCTTGGTCGGTGGAGTATCTTTGAGTTCTCACACGTGACTCTCTCTGGTCTACACTAAAGATGGCCAGTCTAAACTGACTTATTTCAAAACCTCACCACAGCCATATGAGTTTTCATCGATGTGCCATCTCAGTCTGAGCTGTAATTAAATGGGTGACTGGGCCTCACGTGGAAGCCAAGCCTTATAGAGTCACAGAGTCACAGTCACACAGTCACAGTGTCACACAGTCACACAGTCCCAGTCACACAGTCACAGTCACACAGTCACAGTCACACAGTCACAGTGTCACAGTCACAGAGCACACAGTCACAGTCACACAGTCACACAGTCACAATCACACAGTCCCAGTGTCACAGAGTCACAGTCACACAGTCACAGAGTCACACAGTCACACAGTGTCACAGTCACACAGTCACACAGTCACACAGTGTCACAGTCACACAGTCACAGTCACACAGTGTCACAGTCACACAGTCACAGAGTCACACAGTCACAGAGTCACAGAGACAGTCACAGTCACATAGTCACACAGTGTCACAGTCACAGAGCACACAGTCACAGAGTCACACAGTCACAGAGTCACACTGTCACACAGTCACACAGTCACACAGTCACACAGTCACACAGTCGCACAGTCACACAGTCGCACAGTCACAGTCACACAGTCACAGTCACACAGTCACACAGTCACAGTCACACAGTCACACAGTCATACAGTCACAGTGTCACACAGTCACAGTCACACAGTCACAGTGTCACACAGTCACAGTCACACAGTCAGTCACACAGTCACAGTCACAGTGTCACACAGTCACACAGTCACAGTGTCAGTGTCACACAGTCACAGTGTCACACAGTCACAGTGTCACACAGTCATAGTGTCACACAGTCACAGTCACACAGTCACACAGTCACAGTCACACAGTCACACAGTCACACAGTCACAGTCACACAGTCACACAGTCACACAGTCACAGTCACACAGTCACACAGTCACACAGTCACACAGTCACACAGTCACACAGTCACAGTCACACAGTCACACAGTCACACAGTCACAGTCACACAGTCACACAGTCACAGTCACAGTCACACAGTCACACAGTCACACAGTCACACAGTCACAGTCACACAGTCACACAGTCACACTGTCACAGTCACACAGTCACACAGTCACACAGTCACACAGTCACACAGTCACACAGTCACACAGTCACAGTCACACAGTCACACAGTCACAGAGTCACAGTCACACAGTCACACAGTCACACAGTCACAGTCACACAGTCACACAGTCACACAGTCACACAGTCACACAGTCACAGTCACACAGTCACACAGTCACACAGTCACAGTCACACAGTCACACAGTCACACAGTCACACAGTCACACAGTCACACAGTCACAGTCACACAGTCACACAGTCACAGTCACACAGTCACACAGTCATACAGTCACAGTGTCACACAGTCACAGTCACACAGTCACAGTGTCACACAGTCACAGTCACACAGTCAGTCACACAGTCACAGTCACAGTGTCACACAGTCACACAGTCACAGTGTCACACAGTCACACAGTCACAGTGTCAGTGTCACACAGTCACAGTGTCACACAGTCACAGTGTCACACAGTCACAGTGTCACACAGTCACAGTCACACAGTCACACAGTCACACAGTCACACAGTCACACAGTCACAGTCACACAGTCACACAGTCACACAGTCACAGTCACACAGTCACACAGTCACACAGTCACACAGTCACACAGTCACAGTCACACAGTCACACAGTCACAGAGTCACAGTCACACAGTCACACAGTCACAGTCACAGTCACACAGTCACACAGTCACACAGTCACACAGTCACACAGTCACACAGTCACACTGTCACAGTCACACAGTCACACAGTCACACAGTCACACAGTCACACAGTCACACAGTCACACAGTCACAGTCACACAGTCACACAGTCACAGAGTCACAGTCACACAGTCACACAGTCACACAGTCACAGTCACACAGTCACACAGTCACACAGTCACACAGTCACAGTCACACAGTCACACAGTCACACAGTCACAGTCACACAGTCACACAGTCACACAGTCACACAGTCACACAGTCACACAGTCACAGTCACACAGTCACACAGTCACAGAGTCACAGTCACACAGTCACACAGTCACAGAGTCACAGTCACACAGTCACACAGTCACAGTCACAGTGTCACAGAGTCACAATCACAGAATCACAGTCACACAGTCACAGTGTGACACAGTCACAGAGTCACATTGTCACACAGTCACAGTGTCACACAGTCACAGTCACACAGTCACAGTGTCACACAGTCACAGTGTGACACAGTCACAGAGTCACAGTCACACAGTCACAGTGTGACACAGTCAGAGTCACACAGTCACATAGTCACACAGTCACAGTGTCACACAGTCACAGACTCACACAGTCACAGACTCACACAGTCACAGTGTCACACAGTCACAGAGTCACAGTCACACAGTCACAGTGTGACACAGTCAGAGTCACACAGTCACACAGTCACATAGTCACACAGTCACAGACTCACACAGTCACAGACTCACACAGTCACAGTGTCACACAGTCACAGTCACAGTCACACAGTCACAGTGTGACACAGTCACAGTCACACAGTCAGTGTCACACAGTCACACAGTCACAGTCACACAGTGACACAGTCACAGTGTGACACAGTCACAGTCACACAGTCACAGTGTCACAGTGTCACAGTGTCACAGAGTCACACAGTCACAAAGTCACAGTCAGTGTCACACAGTCACAGTGTGACACAGTCACAGTTACACAGTCACAGTGTGACACAGTCACAGTGTCACACAGTCACAGAGTCACACAGTCACAGAGTCATAGTGTCAGTCATACAACGTTGAAACAGGCCCTTTGGCCCAACTTACCACACCGACCAACATGTCCCATCCACACTAGTCCCACCAGCCTGTGCTAGGCCCATATCCCTCTAAACCTATCCTATCCATGTACCCATCCAAATGTTTTATAAATGTTGTGATACTACCAGCCTCAACTACCTCTTCCGGCAGCTCGTTCCATATAACTACCATCCTTTGTGTAAAAGATTTGCGCCTCAGGTTCACATTTAAATCTCCCCTCCCCCCTCCCCCCCCCTCACCTTAAGCCTATGTGCTTTGGTTTTTGATACCCCTACCCTGGGTAAAAGACTAGCAAAATACATTTTCTCATCCTATAGGGAGGTTTCACGGCAGTCGGGTCACGACCCATGACCCGTACTGTTGCTACGCTACGCCAAGTGGAGTACACGTGATGAACTGCAGGTAAGCACTTACCATTGTTTCCAGCGTAGTGGGCCCGTTAAAACCCGCCATAATGGTCAATTTCTGCGCTGTAAATAATTATGGAAATCAGGATAAGCGTGTGAGACATTTAGGCTACTTCAGAATTCCAAAAGTGAGGAGAAATGACAGTAGATAGAAGCGATAACTGAAGGGACAACAACAGCCAGAGTGCTTGGCGAACATTGGCCGTTTGCTCACTGCATTTCATCAACTAAGCCATTATTTGTGTTTTTTCTTGATTCCTTTGGCATCTAAAAAGTTTCAGAAGTGATAAATCTGTCTGTAAAATTTTTAAATCGCCCATGGTTCTCAAGTGGGTTTTTACATACAAAAAGAAAACGCCTCTGAAGCAAAATTTACAGCCAGATTTATCACTTCTGAGACTTTTTAGATACCAAAGGAATCAAGAAAAACCACAAATAATGCCTTACTATTGATGAAATGCAGTGAGCAAACGCGATAATCCCCAATATTTTCAATTCCGATATCTGCACAGCCAATGTTCACCAAGCACTTTAGCTGCTGTTTTCCCTTCAGCTGTCACTTCTCTTTACCTTCATTTCGCTTCACTTTTGGAATTCTGAAGTTGGGTACATGTCTCTCACACTTACCCCGACTTCCACAATTTTTTACAGCGCAAAAATTCAACATTTTGGCGGTTTATAACAGGTAGGAAAGTACGCGTTTCTTGCATTAATAACATATACCTAAGTTACGGATGTCCTGCAGATGGATTGAGCAGTTCCGTGCGTCAAGCCCTATGACCCAGTGACCTTACGTGCAACCCCCCTATTCCTCTCAAGATCTTCTACACCTCTATAAATCACCCCTCATCCTCCTGTGCTCGTAGGAATCAAGTCCTAGCCTGCTCAACCTCTCCCTGGAGCTCAGGCCCTCGAGCCTTGGCAACATCCTTGTAAATCTTCTCTGCGCTCTTTCCAGCTTGACACAATTTTTCCTATAACATGGTGCCCAAAAGTAAACACAACACTCTAAATGTGTCCATACCTATGGTTTATGTAACTGCAACCTGACCTCCTAGCTTCTAGACCAAGCGTTCCCAAAGGGGGGGAAATTTACCCCGGGGTAAATCTTGCCTACCCAGGGGATAAATTTGTTGATTCTGGATTTGTACATATTTTTTCTCATTGACTGACTGTGTTTGGTTATGGTATACCGGTATCTGTTCATCATTAGTTGTTCATAAATAAGTGGAATAACATTGTTATGTGTTATTAAAGTTGCCGGGGGTAAACGGGATGAAAAAGGTTGGGAACCCCTGATCTAGACTGATGAAGAACTGAATATAATGTCTATAGCTATGGTCAATAGGTGATAAAAAATTGGTTGACACGTTGGTATTAACTTCCTCTCTTTTTCTGTCAGTATAACACTAACCCAGCGATTGCCACCAATACATGGTTTGCAAAACCACGAGTGATAAAGTTATCATGTTAAGCAACAGACAACAATAGCGACGGTTAATGAGAAACAAGACGCTAAATACAAAGTGACAAGTAAAGCCTTAATTGGCATAGCAGAATCATTATACAGATTTAGCTTTATAGCAGCTTAAATATTTACATTTTAATAGCTCATTATGATGGCAAACAAAGTGTAAGCAAGTCATGGCAATTACTGCGATGTGCAAAGATTGATGTTATGTTGGCAAATGCAACAACAAACCAGTGCAAACACCAAACAGCAATGTGATCAGATGAATTCACCCAGAAGAACTAATACAAGGGATTTAACCTCATCAGGTTAATTCAGCTCTGTTCATATAGGTGAGCAAGCAGAAACAGGTACATTAATGCAGGCAGCTTAAAACGGATGAGCTGAATTGGGTAAACTTACATTGGCATGCTAATACAAGAGAGTTAACAGGGGTTGAGTAAATACTGAGTATTGAGTAAATACTGATGAAATAACATGGATTAGTGACTACGGACAACTTCATCGAAATGTGTGAGAAGGAACTGCAGATGCTGGTTTAAACCGAAGTTAGACACAAAAAGCTGGAGTAACTCAGCGGGACAGGCAGCATCTCTGGAGAGAAGGAATGGGTGATGTTTCGTGTCGAGACCCTTCTTCAGATTGGTTAGGGATAAAGGAAACGAGAGATATAGACGGTGAGGTGGAGAGATAAAGAACAATGAATGAAAGATATGCAAAAAAGTAATGATGATAAAGGAATCAGGCCATTGTAAGCTGTTTGTAGGGTGAAAATGAGAAGCTAGTGCAACTTGGGTGGGGGAGGGAGAGAGAGAGGGAATGCCGGGGCTACCTGAAGTGAGAGAAATCAATATTCATACCACTGGGCTGTAAGCTGTCGAGCTAAATATGAGATGCTGAAAATTTTAAAAACATTTCAGAGTATGTTTTAAGTAGAAATGTCTAAGTGCTTATGCATTGTTAAAAATCATGGCTCGTGTCAATATATATATAGTGACATGGTTTAAAACTGGAAACCGCTTAATATAGCATAAATACACGAGGAGGAAAATTGGAGGCTGTAAGTGTCAGTGTTCCAGAAATCACTTATCAAAGTCGCAAATGGTACAACATTGTAATGACAAGGGAACCTACTGCAAGTAAATGAGAGCACACGAGTATTATGGTACCCAGCAGGTTTCTAATGCCAGGCTGATGATATCAAATGCCACACTAGTGTTTGGTCCCCTTCTAAACGAAAAAAAAACTCCTTCACAATTTATGAATTATTCATGTTCCTGGGAGCAGCAAAGCCAATTGAGATTACACAGAATGTAGCAGTGATGTGAAGCCAAAAAACATTTTTTTTTAAAGTGACTAACGGATAGCTTCAAGAGATCCTCAGAACTGACAGATCACAGCTGTAAAAAGCCTTATTTACGTGGTATGCTGTCCAAACTGGTGCTCCACCCACACCCGTTCTCCATTTACCTCTCTGATTTTTCTTGTCAGATACTCATGCTGTGACGCATGGAGTCATGGAATCTCATATGCCCTTCGGCCCAACTCGTCTGCATTTGGCCCAAATTCCTCTCAACCTTTCCTATCCATGTGCCTGTTCAAAGTTCTTTTTTTAATCAAAATCTTTGGAAGTCACTGCTTTATTAACATTTTGACCATTTGGAGTTTGTATCTCTTCACTTGGAGCGATGCCTCAGATTTTCTGCATCCATCCTGTGATTGCCCACATTATCGGTCAATGTTCAGATTAATTTAATTTAGAGATACAGCATGGAGTCAGGCCCTCCGGTCCACTGAGTCCATGCTGACCAACGATCACCGTGCACTAGTTCTATCCTGCACAATAGGGACACTTTACAGAAGCCAATTAATCTATAAACCCGCACGTCTTTGGAGTGTGGGAGGAAACGGAGCACCCGGAGAAAACCCACGCGGTCACAGGGAGGACGTACAAACTCCGCACAGACAGCACAGATATTCCGGATAGAACTCGGGTCACTGGTGCTGTATGGGAGCAATTTTACTTCGGAGTCACGTGAGTGATTCCGTGAAGAGCCCGCTCAGCACGCATGCGCGGCAGTAACGCCAGCAGTGCAACAGCGGCGCATCGGGAGTCAGGCGCTCCCGCTACGGAGGTGAAAGAACGGACCATCAGGTAAGCTCTGAGGTCGGGTTTTTCTTTCACAGGAGAGCCTTCAGCCTTTCAGGCAGCGAAGAAAGGCTCTTGGACAAACCTGTCCCCCGCTCGACTCCACTGAGGAGCGTTCCATCTGGGGGGGGCAGCAACAAGGCGGTAGGACCACTTACCGGGCGCTCCGCTAATTCCCCGACACTGTGCCGAGCCCAGCCCGCTAGCGCCTGAGCAGCGGGCTGGAAGTAAAGCCACGGAAGAGGCGTCCGGCCGGTGGCTTCCGACTTGTCGGACGGGGACGTCTCTCCACCCGCACGGGGAGGGGAGACAGCCGCCTGAGCCGAATGGAGCGGCTCCTGGAGCAGGAGCTCCAGCGAGACGCGCTTGTGAGGGGCGCTCTCGCAGGGGGAGTTCAGGCACTCCCTCCACAGTGTCTAGTGCACTGTCCATTGCTTCCTCCTTACCCGAGGGTAGCTTTGGTGACCAGGATGGGCTGGTCATGAAGAGGGGACGCTGGCTGAAGATGTCGGGAGTATGCAAGGGGTGCAGGAACAGGAAGAGCTGCTAGGTGTGGTGGACCGCTACGTGGCAACCCCACGTGCAGGAGGCCGTTAAAGGCCCTACAGGAGAGGTGGTCAATGAGGTGTATACAGCTCCAGAGAACTGTGAGTCCCTTAAAGTGCCGGCTGTAAACAGCCAAAAGTTAGGGCACGTTGGGGCAAACATTCGGAACCAGGAGCTAAAACTGCAGCGGATCCTCAGGCTCCTGACGTCAGCCATCACATCGTTTGCTCGTTCCGTGGACAAATACGGAGATGACCACAACCTTCGTAAACAAATCATAAGACCTGCCATAAAATCCTAAATTTGCGGGGTTGTGCAAAACCCCAGCCACTGAGCCAGACCCACTGCTCTTTGGCAAAAACCTCACAAAGCATATTAAGGATATGGAGAGGCCTTAACAAGCTTTCGGTCTCATGAGGGCAGGCCCCGGGACGAGCAAACCAAAACCAATAATTCCTAAGCAGCAGCACCCCATCGCGTCCATCAGTCGACGTCTACCATATGGGACTGGTGAAAGCTCGGGGTCCGCATTCTATCCCCGGAAGTCTTCTTTAGACCAGGGCCCAGAGCGGACCCCATGGAAAATGCACCACCCCCCAACATCACCGCCACGTCAGACAACGTGCAAGACTCGTTGGACTGGCAGGAAACAGAAGAATACCCATAAACATGGAGGTAGGTGGGTCTGGTTCCTACCAACGTATAGGAAATAGGGGCTTAATACTAACAGGGGGGAGATTACACCTGTTTTAAGAAGCACGGGAGTCTGTCACGAGTGATCAGTATATACTCAATGGCATTAGTGGATACAAAATACAATTCATACTAAAAAAATTGCCACCAGTTCAACATTCACCCCAGAGGGTATTTTCCCTCTCCGTTAAAGAAACGAGAGGGACAAGCTGAACTGGTGAGACTAATTACAAAGGGTATCATGGGGAACATGAACCCTTGGAATTCGTATCAAAAATTCGTCACTAAACCCAAAAAAGATGGTGGATGTCGCATCATCATTGACTTAACTTCACTAAATATGTTTGTTAAGTATATACATTTCAAAATGGAAACGGTTGTTACTGCCTAACAACTAATTTCCAAAGGATACTTCATGGCAAGCATTGATCTTAAAGATGTTTACTATTTAGTACCATTCACAAGGATCATCGCAGATACCTGAAATTTACCTGGATGGGGCAGCTATGGCAGTTTAAAGGGTTCACATCAGCCCAAGATTATTCACCAAGATACTAAAACCAGCTCTGGCAATATTCAGAAGACAAAAACATATTGTCATGGCATATCTTGATGATATCTTGAATAATAGGCAAGACCATGGAATTAACTATGTTAGCTGTATCAGCTACCAAACAGTTATTCGAAACCCTGGGATTGTCTTACATCCAGATAAATCTAAGTTGAAGCCATCCACAATCATGGACTACTTGGGCTTCACAATTAATTCAGTCTACGTGACTGTAATATTGCCAAGAGACAAAACAGTTGAATTGGCACAATCATGAACAATTTAATGATGAACGTACTCCCAACTATTCGACAAGTAACAGAAGAGTAATTGGGAAAATGGTAGCAGCATTTCCGGCTACACAATTCGGACCTTTGCACTGTCAAAACTACAAAGAGCAAAGGTACAGGCACCAAAACGACATACAGGTCATTATGATCGTGTCATGAAGTTACCCACTGAAGCAATATCAGAACTACAGTGGTGGGCAAAAAACGTTTGGCATAATTTCAGCCTATTATCATCACTAACCCTACGTTAGTTATCCAAACAGATGCCAGTGCTCAAGGCTGGGGAGCAACTAACTCTATATCCAGCACAAGTAGTAGATGGACTAGCCCAGAGTCATCATTACCACTTACACTGGGCATTAATTATCTACAGATGTTGGGTGACTTTTATGGTTTAAAAGCATATGCACAAATATGCATCACTTGCATGTACGGTTACAAATATATAATACTACGGTGGTGGCCTACATTAACCATATGGGCGGCATAAAATCGGTATCATGCGACAAGTTGGTCAACACAATTTGGCAATGATGTGTCGAAAGACATATTTGGCTATCAGTAACTTACCTGCCAGGTAAGCTAAATACAGTGGCAGACACCAGGTCACGTAAATTTAGTGACAACATCGAATGGATGTTAAACCCCAAAAAATGTGCAAAAGTTATCAAGCAATATGGCACGCCAGATAAATCGATTTATTTGCATCAAGGCTAAATCACCAGGTACCTATGTATGTCGCTTGGGAACCAGATCCTGAGGCAGCAGCGGTAGATGCGTTCGCGCTGGATTGGGGAAATTCTTCTTCTATGCATTTCCTCCCTTCTGCCTCATCAGTTGGGGACCACGCACAATACAAATGGACTCTGCTTCAGGTATTTTGATAGTACCCGACTGGCCTACGCAGCCATGGTTCCCAATACTCCATGACATGGTTGTTGAAACTCCAATGGTATTCCCCAGTGACCCAGAGTTATTAACACCCAGTGTCGGGCACAAGCCACCCGTGCCATGAAAAAATCAAACTCCTGGGTTGCAGATTCTGCACAAACCACTTCTGGGACTGGGATTATCAGAACAAACCGTCGACACCATGTCAGCATCCCTCCGAACATCCACTAAAAAAACAAAAAACAGCACTTGTCCAGCATCAAGAGATGGGAGAAGTACTGCTTGGATACAGGGACCACCTACTCAACCGCTACAGTTACCAACGTACTGGAATTCCTGGTGAACCTTCACCACGATGAAGGACTCAGCTACAGAGCCATCAACACAGCTAGAAGTGCCCTGTCTGTCTATTTACAACCAGCTCCAGGACAACAGGCCATGGGGTCCCACCCGCTGGTGGTCAAACTAATGAAGGGTATTTACAACTCTAACCCCCTAGACCAAGGTACACCCATATATGGGATGTCAGTGTGGTCCTGACATACCTCAGGGGATGGCCACCAGCCAGATCCCTCAACCTGGAACAATCTATGCTCAAAACACTCATGTTGATGGAACTTGTATCTGCACAGAGGGTCCAGTCACTACACCTATTGCGACTGGACAGCATGCTCACAGCTCCAGACCAGATCTCTGTCATTATCTGGGGACTAATCAAACAGAGCAGACCAGGAACACCTAATCCAGTCGTGGAATTCCGGGCTTACCCGCCAGAACCACGGTTATGTGCCATGACCCACCTACTATCCTGCATGGACACAACCAAAATATTCGAGGGAGATGAAAAGCCTTGTGGGTCAGTCATAAAAAACCTTATGGCCGGGTGACGAGCCAAACCATTGCGAGATGGCGCAAGCAGGTGCTAAAAACCGCTGGGATAAACACTAACATGTACAAATTTTATTCCACCAGGGCAGCATCCACGTCGACGGCTAAAAGAATGGACGTGCCTATAGACCACATCCTGGCTACAGCAGGATGGTCGGGGGAAAGACCGTTCAGAAATTTTATAATAAGCCGTTGGCAAAACCTGTTTTATTTGCAGGAAAGAATTTACAGAATGCAAATATTTAATTTAAGCCCAGGGGAGCAGTTTAATTCTTGTTGTTATTGTTAACAAATACCTTTGTGTTTCTCTACAAACAGATTTCATTGGTTGATTACGATAACACACTTCCTCCCTCAAGGACTTCGGCAGTGAGTGAAGTAATAACTGTTACACGGTTTGAAATCACAGAGCTTTGAAGTCTTCACGGAATCACTCACGTGACTCCGAAGTAAAATAGTAAGATTAAACGAGAACTTACCAGTTTGAAGTTTGATCTGTATTTTATGAGGAGTTACGATGAGGGATTACGTGCCCTCCGCTCCCACCCTCAATAATATGGGTCAAACTGATAAACTGATGTCTCGTTTTCTTTACTATGTTTACTTCAATAACTGTGTCTATCTGTGATTCCACACCGCTGCTTTGAAGTATGCCGCGCATGCGTGCTGAGCGGGCTCTTCACGTAATCCCTCATCGTACTCCTCATAAAATACAGATCAAACTTGAAACTGGTAAGTTCTCGTTTAATCTTACTATTCTACTGCTGTGCCACTGTGCTGCCCATCACTTTGCTACACCAGCCATTTTGTGCATCTGTGCTTGTTCGATAATTCAGAGAGTTCGGTAGCAAAAATACTGCCCAGGAACCACTCCCTACCTGTTAGAATGTGTGGGAAAGAACTGCAGATGCTGGTTTAAACTGAAGATAGTCACAAAAAGCTAAAGTAACTCAGCGGGACAGGCAGCATCTCTGGAGAGAAGGAAAGGGTCATCCAGAGATGCTGCCTGTCCCGCTGAGTTTGTGCCCTTACCTGTTAGAGACCGTTGTGTGGTTAAACCACGTCTCATGTAAAGCGGGCTCAGCTGTCAGGATGCATTCTGTCTTGCAATAAATGATGCAGCAATCTTGAAATTGATCCAGTGCTTTTCTGATTGCCCCCCAAAAAAAGATTCTCACCTTTAATATTGATTGGTGGATCTTAGCAGATAAAGTGCAATGCTCATTTCTCCTTCAAAGACCTTCCAATCATGAGAAGGAAAGTGTTCTACTTTCACATTGATTCCAGCACTCAAACAAATCACTGCCTCGGATCGAACGCTACGTTTCCAGTGTGTGAATCACTTTGAACATTTCACAACCTATTTTACCCCTTTGAAGCAGAACTGACCGATGGCATTCACAGACCACTATAGTTCTGGGCATCACTAGTATACAGTGTACTTGTAATCATTGTTTTATGCATCATCTGTGGGTTCCAAGACCGTCTGTGAGCAGGAGAATGGGGTTGAGGGGGAATGATAGATCAGCCATGATTGAATGGCAGAACAGATTTGATGGGCCGAATGGCCTTTCTGCTCCTGGAACTTATGAACAAGGCACTCTGATTTCACTGAAATATTCTGGTAGTTTTAATGATGTTTTCACAGGGATCAGACAGCAATGTTATGTTCCCTAGACATAGTCCTCAATGGGGTAAAGGTGAATCGAACATTGATATCACCTGAAGTCACAGAGACTGAAGTATGGTCTTGACCCAGAATGTCACCTATCCATGTTCTCCAGAGATGCAGCCTGACCCGCTGAGTTACAGCGGCGTACTGCATATTCTTTGGTTCTGTAAGATCACAGACCTGAAGTGTTGTAGGAGATGCTGTTGTAGCAGATTTAGCTGGTTTAAACCAAAGATACACACAAAAAAAGCTGGAGTAACTCTGCGTTCAGGCAGCATCTCTGGAGAAAAGGAATAGATGATATTTTGGGTCGGAACCCTTCATCTGAAGAAGGGTCTCGGCCTGAAACATCACATATTGCTTTTCTCCAGAGATGTTGCATGACTTGCTGAGTAATTACTCCAGCATTTTCTGTCTAATTTTGAAGCATCTGCGATCCTTTCCTACAACACCCTGTGTGTGGAAATCTTTTACTGCAGAGATCTATGCGGAGATAGGGCTGGAAAATGTGGTGAGGGAGGGGACCTGGATGGAGAGGCGAGGTGCTTCCCCTTCTTCAGATTCTTCACTGCCCTCTTGAATGGACCTCTCATGAACTAAGGATGTGTTCCTGATCTCCCATCTACCTTGGTGCGGCACTTGCACTTTTTTTAATCAACACTTTCTCTTTGGTAATACACTGTATTCACCACTCTGTTCCTTTCCCCCTTTTGCACCTGTTGTACTCATGTATGTTTAATTGTACTCTTGTACAGTACAAATGACCTGAATTGCATGCAAAATAATGTTGTAATGTTTGCAAACTGCGGTATTTTGTGAACTTTGAATTTGTAATATAAGCTCCTTGTTAAGGAAAAAAATAGCAAGGAATGATTGATATCAGCAACTTTTTCTCTGTAAAAAAAAATCACTGGTTACAGCTATGCCCCTGTCCCACTTAGGAAACCTGAACGGAATCCTCTGGAGACTTTGCGCCCCACCCAAGGTTTCCGTGTGGTTCCCGGAGGTTGCAGGTGGTTGCTGGAGGTTGCAGATAGTGGAAGCAGGTAGGAAGACTGACAAAAACCTCTGGGAACCGCACGGAAACCTTGGATGGGGCACAAAGTCTTGACCAATGCTCTAGCAGAGGCAGAGTGTTTCTCCATGCAGCCGCAGTTTAGTTTAGTTCTTTAGTTTAGAGAAACAGCGTGGAAACAGGACCTTCAACCCATCAATACTGCGCCGACCTGATCAATGATCACCCATAGACTAACTCTCTCCTACACTCTAGAGACAATTTACAGAAGTCAATTAACCTACAAACCTGCCCGTCTTTGGAAAATGGGTGGAAACTGGAGCACCCAGAGTAAACCCACGCGATCACAGGGAGAACGTACAAACTCCCTACAGACAGCACCCGTAGTCAGGATCGAAAGCCGGGTTTCTGGCGCTGTAAGGCAAGGACTCTACTACTGTGCCACCGTTCCATCCCGAACAATGCTTCAGCAGAGGCAGAGTGTTTCTCCATGTGGTCCCAGACTGTATGTGGTCCCACATTGCATACATCAGCATTAATCTGCTGCTGAAAGACAAGGAGGACCAATGACTCCAGTAAATTACACCGCTGTGCACAGGGGAAGCTGACTTTATAATATCACCTTCAAACTCAGCTCGGCCCAAAATAGGAGAGTCGATCAAAGCGAGATGATTAACTGAGGTTTTTATAAGTTTCTGTGTGAAGTACACATTCTTTCTACTTTGGTGCCTCTTTACTGCACTAATGTGACATCTCCATTTTTCTTGTCATTGATTTTCAATGGCCCCTTTGAAGGCGATTGCCAGTTAATCTTTCAGGATGTTTCTGTGCTGTGACCTTACTCAAGTTCCTTAGCAAAATGAAGAGAGAATAAAATAAAGAGTTGCAATGTTGCAGGAGCTGCAAGAAGTTGCAGCACTGAGGCCCTCATCATTGAACACCTTAACCTAGCTGTTCACTCATCTCAAGGGAGATGAGTTTTGTAGGTTGAGCTGGTACTTGAGAAGGTGGTGGTGAGATGCCTTCTTAAACCACAGGAGCTCAGTTTAGCTTAGCAATGTGGAAACGGGCCCTTCGACCCAGCGAGTCCAAACTGACCAGTAATCACCCATTCACTAGTTCTATCCTACACACTAGGGACAATTTATCTAAGCCAATTGACATACAAACCTGCCATGTCTTTGGAATGTGGGAGGAAACCGGAACACCCGGAGATAACCCACACGGTCGCAGGGTGAACGTACAGATCACATACAGAGATTGGTGGGTTAATTAGCCACTATAAATTGGCCCTGGTGTAGGTGGTTGGAGGGATCTCAGGTGGGGGAATTTGCCATGAAGGTGAGGAGAATGGAATTGGGATCAGTACAGATGGCTACTTGAGGGTTAGCATGGACTCAATGGGCCGAAGGGCCTGTCTCTGAGATGTATGACTCCATAGAGTCCTTCTCATTCTAAGTTCACATTCAGTACTCAGTGCCAGGCGGAAACCCGCTGTGTTTATGTTAATATATTTGCTTCACGTTGTTTGGGCAACGATTACTTCATACAAACCCTAACGCATGATTACTTTCCTGTCACCTCTAATGTTAGATTTCCATCACGGATGGGAGAGTTCATTAGTCAATTACCTATTTTGATATGCAGTCTTTGCATTAGTATTTATACATTCAAACTCCAGCAAAGAGAAGTAATAAAAACGGAATAATTACTTGCTTAATTCACACAGCGCATCGGCATTACGGATTAATTGATACATTTTTACACAGCCTAATCTGTCAGACTTCTGATCCAGATATAATTCTCACATCTTTCACTCCTCTGAAAATGCTTGCGTAAATTTTCGATTTTCAGTAATAGACGAATGGTTGCATGATATTCCCGTGAAAATATGGGAGGCACAATGGCTGGTTGAGCTGCTGCCTTACAGCGCTGGACACCTGGCTTCAACCCCAACCTCGGGTGCTGTCTGTGTGGAGTTTGCACATTCTCCCTGTGAACGACTGGGTTTTCTCCGGGTGCTCCGGTTTCCACCGACATCACAAAGGCGTGCTGGTAAGTAGGTTGATTGGCCCTCTGTAAATTGCCCCTAGTGTGTAGGGGTTGGACGAGAAAGTGGGATTACATAGAACTGGTGTGAACGGGTGAGTGATGGTCGGTGTTGGCCGAAGGGCCTGTTTCCATGTTGTCTCTCTAAACTAACCTAAATTAAACTAAACCAAGCCTTCAGATATAGTACTGGAAGCAAATACCCAGGATTGTTTTTGAAGAGATACAATTGCATTTGTGAAATGAAAGAGCATGGAAAAGGAAGATGTATCCATTAGGGAGCATCTTTTGCAAGCTTTGGACCTATAGGCCACTGAATTGTACTTCAGGTGTAGATCTGTTTGTGGGGTCTTAATGACATCCCAAGCTGGGGCGAAACTTGGGTTGTCATTAAGAGGGCTGATCCGTGGGCGATTGCTGCTGGGACGCAAGTCGGGGCTTGATCAACCCCGGCTGGGTCGCCTGGGCGAGGGTGTCTGATGTTGTGAGACCCGAAACACCCGATGACCCCAGGTCACATCACCGAGGATGCGTCCCAGCCCATCTAGAAGAGGTATCTTTCACACTTGCATTGCGTTCCAATCTTTCTTAAGAGTTTTGCTGTGGCAAGTGCCTTATGTGGGACCCCTGCCCACCTAATTTAGTTACATTTAGTTTAGTTTAGAGGTACTGTGTGGAGACAGGCCCTTTGGCCCACTGAGTGCGTACACTAGTTCTCTCCAACACAATAGGGACAATTTGCAGAGGTCAATTAATCTACAAACCTGTACGTCTTTGGAGTGTGGGAGGAAACCAGAGCACCCGGAGAAAACCCATGCAGTCACAGGGAGAGCGTACAAACTCTGTACGGACAGCACCTGTAGTCAGGATTGAACGCGGGTCTCTGTTACTGTAAGGCAGCAATTCTACCACTGTACCACCGTGCCATCCTCATGGATTGATGTGCAGGAGTCAAACTATTTCAATGCAAAGTGCAGCATCTAGAATACTCTCATATTTGACCTTGCTAACGGAACACCAGATGACCTCCTGATGAGAGGAAAGAACATTCTAACGATTCTAAGTGTTTCTCCCATTCATAGAGTTGTGCAGCATGGAAACAGGCCCTTCTGCCCATTTTGTCCATGTCAACCAAGATGCCTATCCAAGCTAATAGCATTTTTTGCATTTGGCCTACATCCCTAGCAATATTTTTAATCTATGTACCTGTTCAAATGATTTTTAAATGTTGCAATTGTACCAGCCTCTACCACCTCCTCTGGCACCTCGTTCCATATATCCTCTGTGTGTAAAAGTTACCCCTCAGGTCCTTTTAAAATTGATTGATTATACCTTTAATAATCCTTTACAGGAAATTACAGTGCCACGACAGCTTCAAGACAGACATAACACCACACATTTCCTCAAATGGCTTCCATACTTAACAAGTTAAAATACAAGTTAAAATACAAGTTAAAATACAATTAATTAAAAATAGTGCAGTTATTTATGCGCATTATATAACCTTATAGCAGCTGGTAAACAGGACTTCCTATGTCTCTCAGTTTTGCACATTGGTGCAATCAGTCTCTGACTGAAGATGCTGCTCTTGATCACCTTCAGGGCATGGAGTGGGTGAGTGGGGTTGGTCATTATTGAACCCAGTTTGTTCAGAGTTCTGGCCTCTGCCACCTGCTGGACCGTTCGTTGCTCAGCCCCGACCACTGAGCCGGCCTTCCTGATCAGCTTGTCCAGTCTGTTTTTGTCCGCTATGCGGGCGCCATCTCCCCAACAGGCCACAGCAAAAAACAGAGCACTGGCCACCACTGAATGGTAGACACTGCACAGTAGGGGTTGGCAGATGTTAAATGACCTCAGCCTCCTTAAAAAATACAGTCGGCTTTGTCCCTTTGTCCCTTTGTCCCTTGACAAAATCTTTCCCTTCCAACCATAAATCTATGCTCTCTAGTGTTAGACTACCCTACTTTAGGGAAATGAAATGGCTATCAACCCTCTTTATACCCTCCTAATTTAATAACCCTCAATAAGTTCACTTTTCTGCTTCGCTTGCTCTGGGGAAAACAGTTCCAATCTTTTTATTTTTCCCCCACAACTCAAGCCCACCAATCCCAGCATCATCCTTGTGAATCTTTTCTGAACCGTATCTGTCTGAATGGCATCCTTCCTTCAGAATGTCGATCAGAACTCCACACAATCCTCCAAGTGCGGTCTCACCAAGGTTTATTTTCCACAACAAGGAACTCCCAGTTTACCAAGTACTGCATTAATCCAAACTGCTATTCATGCAGTTTGCAAACATTGACCATCAGATTACAACATGGCCAGCTGTCTCCGTGACACATTCGAACCCCCGCAGCGACCAGCGTTCATGGAAGTCCCCGTGGCCACCGCATGTTCCCTCTCCATTGTCTTGAGTTAAATTCTATCTGTCATTCCTTTGGCCACTTCCTGATTGCTTTTGTTATTCCTTGATGGTACAGTCTTGAACGTTTGGGTAGAAATGTAATTATTCAGACCTTAAGCCTGGTGAAATTCCGAAGATGTATCAGTGCACAAATTGAACATGCAGAATACAAAGTGCTTTAGTGCTTTTCATTCCCTTGGCTGCACTTTTGCTAATAAAAGAACACAATATATTCCTACACGGATGTAGGCTGACAAGATGTGTTTGAAGCACAGAACTCATACAAACAGAAGGGTTTCGGCCCGAAACGTCGCCTATTTCCTTCGCTCCATAGATGCTGCTGCACCCGCTGAGTTTCCCCAGCAATTTTGTGTACCAGCAAAACACAAGGTGCTGGAGGGAATGAGCTGGCACCATTTCAGGTCAAGATCCTTCTTCAGACTGCTTTTAGAAGGATGAGGGGGCACCTCATTGAAACTTACTGACTAGTGAAAGGCTTGGATAGGGTGGATGTGGAGAGGATGATTCCACTAGTGGCAGAGTCCAGGACTACAGGTCATAGTCTCAGAATTAAAGGACTTTCCATTAGGAAGATGAGGAGGAATTTCTTTCGTCAGAGGTTTGTGAATCTGTGGAATTCTTAGCCACAGTAGGCTGTGGAGGCCATGTCAGTGGATATTGTTAATGCAGAGATAGATAGATTCTTGATTCGTACAGGTGTCAGGGGTTATGGGGAGAAGGCAGGATTATGGGGTTAAGGGGCTGTCCCACTGCGGCGACCTAATCTGCGAGTTTAGAAGAGTTTGCCCTCGACTCAAACTCGCAGCATGGTCGACACGTGGTCCTAGGAGGTCCTATGAGGTCACTGGAACTCTCCTTCATGCTCGAGGGAAGTTCCCGCATACTCGCGGCCTCAGTTTGGTCGTGGGAAAATTTTCAGCATGTTGAAAAATTTTCCGCGAGTAAAATTTGGTCGGCATGGTTCTTTTTAACTCGTAGTGTAGTGGAGGGGGGTCGCTATTTAGTTACAGGCAGTCGAGGGCAGCCGTAGGCAATCTCCTTCACTGACCGGGCACTGTGATTGGCTCGTTAGAGTTTTCAGGACCAAGGAAAGCCGACCGGTAGGTAAAATGCCCGCTAAACTTTATTATACTTCTTAAGAGTGTCCCCACTCCTTCTTCCCCACCTTCTCCCCCACCTTCTCCTCCCCCTCTCTCCCCCTCCCTCCCTCTCTCCCTCTCTCTCCCTCTCTCCCCCCCCCTCTCTCCCCCTCTCCCTCTCCCTCTCTCCCTCTCTCCCTCTCTCCCTCTCTCCCTCTCTCCCTCTCTCCCTCTCTCCCTCTCTCCCTCTCTCCCTCTCTCCCTCTCCCCCTCTCTCCCTCTCTCTCCCCCTCTCTCTCCCTCTCTCCCCCTCTCTCCCCCCCCCCCCCCCCCTCCGCGCTCTCTAAAGGACTTACCATACACTGTACAGCCGTCTTTTACCTTCCTCTTCATTGTGGGTGTGAATTTCAGACAGCGCTCCCCCGCTTTCCCTGGCCCCCGCCTTTGCGATGTGTTTGTGTGTGTGTGTGTGTGCGGTCGTTCGATCCAGCTCGCGGTTTCAACGCTGATGGTCGATCCAGCTCGAGGTTTTCCAGGCGAGTGCCCTCGAGCTTGAAGGTCGAAGACACTCTTCTGAACTCGTGCATTAGGTCTCCGCAGTGGGAGACCTAATGAGGGAGAGATAGATAAGCCAAGATTGAATGGCAGAGTAGACTTGATGGGCCAAATGGCCTAATTCTGCTCCCATCAGCTATGACTTCATGACCTTATTACTGATAGAAGGGTCCCAACATGAAACGTCACCTACCCGTTCCCTCCACAGGTGCTGCCTGACCTGTTGAGTTCCTCCAGCACTTTGCGTTTTGCTCAGGATTCCAGCATCTGCAGTTTAGTTTGTTATAGAGATACAGTGCAGAAACATCCCCTTCAGCCAACCGAGTCTGCTCCGACCAGCGATCCCCGCACAATAACACTATCCCACATTCTTTATGTCGTCGTGCAAACAGAAGCCTGTTTCTGCGAAACCAAAGCTGAGAGCTCTTTTAACCATTCCTCAGTAATGGATTCAGTTGTCGTGATCGATGGGAGGTGAATGATTACATTTGTTTTTCGTTGTTTAAGTTGGTAGTGCAGTGGACATGACCCTTAAAGCTGCATTAAACTCCACATCAACTGTCTACAGCTTGAACGAACAATGCAATTGTTGCATTCAGTTTGATCCGTAGGGTTTGAGGTTGCATTATTGAAGGTGTGTGGTTTAATGCAGACACTGCTATTCCAGGCTGGTTTTCCAGGCAGAATTTCAACTCAGTGCGAGGCATGCTTGGAAAACCAAGTCTTTGCTTCCTTTACTTGTTTATATTCACTGGATCACAATTTTTCTTGCGAGAAAAGAAATCGCCAATCGATCGCTCTGCGGGCGCTTGTGACCAAGAACCCACCAGAAATAATAAAAGCTCGTATGTGTACAGAGCTTTGCAGAGCATCTCATCAGCTGTATGGCAAAGCTGCGAGACTTTATAAGTAATCATAAATCATTGATAATACTGCCTGCAAACCCAGTCCCCTACCTGTATCTGTTGCTGCCACAGATAGACACAATGTGCTGGAGTAACTCAGTGGGCAGGCTGCAACACTGGAGAAAAAAGGTGCTTGATATTTCGGGTCAGAACCCTTCTTCAGACACTGCCCGGTCCATCAAATTTCTTACGGGATTGGACAGGCTAGATGCAGGAAAAAAATTCCCGATGATGGGGGAGTCCAGAACCAGGGGTCACATTTAGGACTGAGATGAGGAAAAACTTTTTCACCCACAGAGTTGTGAATCTGTGGAATTCTCTTCCACAGAAGGCCGTGGAGAACAATTCACTGGATGTTTTCAAGAGAGAGCTAGATATAGCTCCTTGGGGCTAACGGAATCAAGGGATATGGGGAAAAGAAAGACCAGGGTACTGATTTTGGATGACCAGCCATGATCATATTGAATGGCGGAGCTAGCTCGAAGGGCAGAATGGCCTACTCCGAACACCTACTTTCTATGTTTGTCACGGGCAATGAACTCCCCAACATCTAGGGGATCTATAGGGTGCAATGCCTCAGAGAGACCCTCACTATGAGGCAATGCCTCATTAGAGATCCACACCACCCTGGCCTCGCTCACATTTTCCTCCACCCATCGGGAAAAAGGTACAGAAGTCTGGAAGCCATTACCACCAGCTTGTTCCCAACAACCATCAGGCTCTTGAGCACTACACGCCACTAAGCTCAACAATGAACTTCTATGGACTACCTTTGGTTGTGCTAAAGGATTCTTATGTTTAATTTTTGCACTAATATTGGGTTATCAATTTATTGATTTTATTTTGTTTAGTACATATTATCGATTTTCTGGAGAAAAAGGTTGGGTGACGTTTTGGGTTGGAACCCAACAGGGTTCCGTGCAAGTCGCAAGGGTCCCGACCTGAAATGTCACCCATCCTTTTTCTCCAGAGATGCTGCCTGACCTGCTGAGTCACTCGAGCACTTGGTGTCTATTGTCAGAATAAACCAGCATCTGCAGATCCTTTCTACACTCTATTGCTGCCAGGTCTGGCACAGTTGAGGTGAGTCAAAAATCAGGAGAGTGTTTAAATGTCATATGCACCGACAATGCACCGAGCAGATGCTCAAGAAAGGATCTGCAGATGCTGGTTTATCTGTGTCGAAACAAGGAACTGCAGACTTTGGATTACAAACGACACAGGGTTCTGGAGTAGCTCAGAGAGACAGGCAATCTTCAGAAACATAGAAACATAGAAAATAGGTGCAGGAATAGGCCATTCGGCCCTTCGAGCCTGCACCGCCATTCAATATGATCATGGCTGATCATCCAGCTCAGTATCCTGTACCTGCATTCTCTCCATACCCTCTGATCCCTTTAGCCACAAGGGCCACCTCTTAAATATAGCCAATGAACTGGCCTCATCTACCTTCTGTGGCAGAGAATTCCAGAGATTCACCACTCTCTGTGTGAAAAATGTTTTTCTCATCTCGGTCCTAAAAGATTTCCCCCTTATCCTTAAACTGTGACCCCTTGTTCTGGACTTCCCCAACATCGGGAACAATCTTCCTGCATCTAGCCTGTCCAACCCCTTAAGAATTTTGTAAGTTTCTTCAAGAAGGGTCCTGACCTATAATGGCGCCTATCCATGTTCCCCAGATATGCTGCCTGACCCACAGAGTTACTCCAGGACTTTGTGTCTTCCAATTAAACTCTTACTTGCAGCAGCATAACAGGCCTGTTAACACAGTACTCATAGATAACATAATAAACAAACAAAAATAAAGCACAATAAATTAAAAAATGCCAATATTAATGTAAAACAAAACAGAACAAATGTCGACAGTTCCAAGTGTAACCAAGACTGCTCATAGTTCAATGGTTGGTTGGTGTTTGCATTGGTCGTTGGGAAGAAACTTGGAGGTCACTGTTTTCAGAATCATATATGTTCTTCCTGATGGAATGAAATGGCGATCCGGCTGCCTTATTGAGGCAGGACCTCCTATAGATCCCTTCGATGGGGAAAGCATCAGAGCCGGTCGGTTCAGGATTGCAGAACTTACTTGACTTTCACTTCAGCAAGAACGTTTGAAGGTAGTCAACATTTTAGCCCATCAATCCACTCTGGCTCTGTAAACCAATCCCCTTTTCACCACTCCACCACTTTATTTCTCTCAGGTTCCAAATCAAATCACTTTTGAAATGACTGGTCCTCGACTCTCTCACAGGGTATTGAGTTAGAGAGGCATAGTCATAGAGTCATGCAGCGTGGAAACAGGCTCTTTGGCCCAACTTGCCCACACTGGTCAACATGTCCCACCTGCCTGAATTACATAGAAACATAGAAAATAGGTGCAGGAGTAGGTCATTCGGCCCTTCGAGCCTGCACCGCCATTCAATATGATCATGGCTGATCATCCAACTCAGTATCCTGCACCTGCCTTCTCTCCATACCCCCCTGATACCTTTAACCACAAGGGCCACATCTAACTCCCTCTTAAATATAGACAATGAACTGGCCTCAACTACCCTCTGTGGCAGAGAATTCCAGAGATTCACCACTGTGTGAAAAAAAAATTTCTCATCTCGGTCCTAAAAGATTTCCCCCTTATCCTTAAACTGTGACCCGTTGTTCTGGATTAGACCCATATCCCTCTACACCTGCCCTTTCTATGAACCTGTCTAAATGTTTCTTAAATGTTGCAATACTACCTGCGTCCACTACCTCCAGTAGCTCATTCCATGCACCCATCACCTTTTGTGTAAAAAAGTTACCTCTCAGGTTCCTATTAAATCTTTCCCCCCTCACCTTAAACCTATATCCCCTGGTGTAGGAAGGAACTGCGGATGCCGGTTTACACCGAAGATGGACACAAAATGCTGGAGTAACTCAGGAGGACAGGCAGCATCTCTGTTGATGCTGAGATGGGTCAAAACCCTTCTTCAGACTTAGAGTCAGGGGAGAGGGAGACACAGAGATAAGGAAGTATAAGGTGTGAGAACAAGACATCAAAGGGGATGTCTGAGCCTTTCATTATTTGTTAGGTTTCAATAAAGTCCCCCCTCACCTTTCTAAACTCGAGTGAGTACAAGCCCAGGACCATCAAATGCTCCTCATATGTTGTTAACCCTATCATCCCAGGATCATTCTTGTAAACCTTCTCCAACACCAGCACAACACTTCCTCAGATATGGGGCCCAAAACTGCTCACACTATTCCAAATGTCGCCTGACCTGTGCCTTATAAAGCACCAGCATTACATCCTTGCTTTTATGTTCGAATCCTCTCAAAATGAATGCTAACACTGCATTAGCCTTCCTTACTACCGACTCAACCTGCAAGTTAACCCTTTGGGAATCCTACACCAGCACACCCAACTCTCTTTGCACCTCTGATTTATGAATCCTTTTCCCATTTAGAAAATAGTCTATGCCTTTATTCCTTCTGCATTCTTCCAAAGATACTAAATGTTGTGATCTGATGGAAGCAATCCTCCAGTTGTGGCCTAATCAGAGCTTTATAAAGGTTCAAACTAACTTCCTTCCGGTTGTATCCAATGCTTCAATATATGAAACCCAAGATCAATTGCTCATTGCTAACCTCACTCTATTTTTCTTGCTGCCTTCATAGATCCGTGAATGTGAATTCCCTGACCACACAGTCCCTGCACACCTTTTAGATCTGTGCCCTTGTTTACATTGCCTTTTCCCATTCCCTTTTCAAAAATGCATCAGTCCTTTCTCCTCTACATTCAATTCTATCTGTCACCGTCTGTACGTTTGCTAGTCCGTCTGTGTCTCATTATCCTGTCCTCGCTATTAATCACACCAACAAGTTTGATATCATCGCCACAGTGTGAAACGGTGCTCTGTTTTCCAAATATTCAACTCATTTATATATGTCAAAGAAAAAGCAACAGCAGAAATCCTTGACATTCATGCAAGAGGGCGGATAGAGACTCCACTCAGTGTCTCTTCTGAAAGGTAACATCTTTGACGTAGTGATTTTGCGCACACGTTTCTGGAGCAAGAAGATCCCAGGACCTTCTGATTCAAAGACAAGAGTGATACCATCTGAACTGACACGTCATCTACTGCCATCTACTGAGGTAAGACACAAAATGCTAGAGTAACTCAGCGGATCAGGCAGTATCGCTAGAGAGAACATGGATGGGTGTGTTTTCAGGTCGGGTCCCTTCTTCATCCACTGAGGCAAATCGGGAGGACCATGCACGCTCATTATTTCCAAGTAATTAGTCTAGATACGATTCAATGACCTTATCACCAGGTTTCCTTATAACCAGAATCAATACCAAATTAAATTAAGGTGCTTCTTCATCTACTTATTCCATCTTCATGCACTTCACATCAGCCTGGTAAAAAGGGAACTCATGACCAAGCCACAAGCTGAGGTTTGGTCACCTTGTTATAGTAAAGTTCTTGTTTAGCTGGAAAGAGTGCAAAGTTTACGAGGGTATTGCCAGGACCTGAGGATCTGAGCTATAGGGAGAGGTTGAGCAGGCTAGGACTTTATTCCTTGGAGCGCAGGAGGATGAGGGGTGATCTTATTGAAGTGTATAAGATCAGAAGAGCAATAGATAGGGTAAATGCAGTCTTTTATCCAGAGTAGGGCAATCAAGAGCCAGAGGACATAAGTGTAAGGCGAGGGGGGTGGATGTTTGGAACAAGCTGTCTGTACAAAATTTGTACATTCTCCCTGTGATGGCGCAAGTTTTCTCCGGGTGATCCGGTTCCCTTCCACATTTCAAAGACGCACAGGTTTGTAGGTTAATTGGCTTCTGTAATTCATCCCTAGTTTGTAGGTTAAACCAGTGTATGGGTGATCGTTAGTCATCATGGACTTGGTGAGCCAAAGTGGCTGTTTCCACGCTGTATCTCTAAACTAAATCCCTCAGCCTCCAGAGCTTCTAGGAACAAAGTTCCAGCCTACCCATCCTCTCCCCTTTTGCTCCGCACCTCATGTCCTGGCAACATCGTCGTAAATCTTCTCTGCACTCTTCCCAGCTGAATGACATCCTTGCCATAGCAGGGTGATCAACACTGAACACAATACTCCAAGTGTCTTGTATGACTGCAACATAACGTCCCAACTTCTGTACTCAAAACCCTGACTGCTTCATTACAATTAACAATGGATGCTGGCATCACCAAGTGGCTAATAGAATGCAGGTCTGAGTGGGTAGCTTACTATTACACAGAGTAAATGAATGGGAGAATCAAGATATTATAAACAGTTCAATAAAGACAGGCAGGTTACATCAAACAGAATGTCCACAGACCTCCACATGAGTGCACAGAGCAGATGTAAGCTATCTCAACCGTTCTGTGTGATGTGAAGTTATACATTGTGCATTATCACAGTTCAGCAGTCCTGATGCGCTCAGTCGCTTGCATTGGAGATTATAACTTGTGGGCAGCACAGATGGATCGTCAGTGACAGCGATTCATTGAATGGTCATCGTGCCCTACCTTCATACAGCCAGTCACTCAGGCCATTGAAAATCAGCCCTTCCTTCCCAGTTGCTACCAGACGTATAGCTCGGCTGTTGACGTTCAGCTGATAGAAGATGTTGTTCTCGAAAATGAAGATCTGTTCAACGAGGAATAAAATGGTGGGATTAGGCCAAGAAAGAAAATCAGGATAACTGAATTCAAGATAATGAGAACTCCAACTGCAGCTGGGATCTGGTGTAACACTTAGAATTAGTCTAAGGTCAATGTTACACCTGATCCTAGCTGCGGTTAGATGTATTATATATCATTGTGTGTCTGTAATGGGGCACTTTGTGTTTTTGCTCATGATTCCAGCAACTGCAGTTCCTTGCGTCTATTTTGAAATCCCTCCTATATACAAAGATATGAGTTAGAAGTAGGAATAGCCTCATTGGCCTCAAGCAAAGAAGAGATAAGACTTTTTTTTAACCTTCCATCACAGTGAGGAGGTGCCTGAGGCAGGAAACATGTTCCCGATGCTGGGGGAGTCCAGAACCAGGGGCCACAGTTGAAGACTAAGGGGTAAGCCATTTAGAACGGAGACGAGGAAGCACTTCTTAACACAGAGAGTTGTGAGTCTGTGGAATTCTCTGCCTCAGAGACGGTGGAGGCAGGTTCTCTGGATACTTTCAAGAGAGAGATAGATAGACTCTTAAAGATAGCAGAGTCAAGGAATATGGGGATAAGGCAGGAACGGGGTACTGATTAGGGATGATCAGCCATGATCACATTGAATGGCTCGAAGGGCCGTATGGCCTACTCCTACACCTATTGTCTATTGTCATGTTTATGTTAAATTTATGTAATTGTGTGTCTTGTTTGATTTTTATTGTTATGACTGTATGGTAACCACATTTCGTTCACATTTTCTTTTTCTGAATGACAAATGAATTCAATTCAATTCAATTTAATTAGATTATTCCACTTTTTAAATGTTTTTATATTTTGATTGCAATCTCAAAAATCCTGTCACTTTTCACCTCCTTCAATATCAAGTATACCTCTACTTTAAAATATTTAACAAAATTTGAATATTGGGCAGCACAGTGGTGCAGTGGTAAAGTTGCTGCCCCACGACACCAGAGAACCAGGTTCGATCCTGACTACGGGCGCTGTCTGTATAGAGTTTGCACGTTCTCCCTCTGATCACATATGTTTTATCCTGGCGCTCCAGTTTCCTCCCGCATTCCAAAGACGTGCAGATTTGTAGGTAAATTGGCTTCTGTAAAATTGTCCCTTGGGTGTAGGATAGAACTAATGTACTGGGATAGGAAGGTACACAAAATTGCTGGAGGAACTCAGCGGGTGCAGCAGCATCTATGGGGCGAAGGAAATAGGCGACGTTTCGGGCCGAAACCCTTCTTCAGACTGCAGTACTGGGATAGCTCGGTCCGGACTCAGTCGGCCAAAGGACCTGTTTCCACGCTGTATTTTTAAAACTAAAACTTCCAGCAGCCTGATCGTCTGAAGAAGGGTTCCAACTGGTTATGTTGTCTGTCCACTTCCCCCCCCAACAAATCCTGCCTGGTCTGTTGAGTTATTTCAGCACTTTGTTTTGACCACTTGAGCAAAGACAGAGATGAGGAAGGTACAGAACACTGAATCTCCATGATCCCATGACTTTGTTTCAGCAGGAGTTGAAGCTTCAGGCTAGCTTACAGAAACATCTGCCAATCTCCCATCAATACATTACCTTCAACACCAGAGGACCCAACATACTTGACCACTGCTATGCCACCATCGGGAATGCCTGTTCTATCTTCCACCCACTCACTGGAACACCTGACTACCTGGGTGTGCTTCTTCTTCCTGCATACTGACAGAGACTAAAGACTGCAACATTTTCGAAGAGGACTATGATGTACTTGTCAAGGGGGGGGCAGACCAAGGTTTATGGAACAACTTTGAATCGGTGAACTGGCCCATAGAGTCACAGAGACATACGGACAGAACCAGGCCATTTGGCCCAACTTCCCCATACCGACCCAAGATACCGACCTTAAAGGGATACACATCTGCTCCAAACTAAGAAGGTAATTATTTAAATGGCAACCGCTGTTCATTTATTATAAACATTTTGGTGCCAATTCCTGGTCAGTTACGTATTATCCAGGTGATATAGATGGTGGGGGAATCACTGCTATACTTTAATAGAATCATTGAGTTATACAGCACAGAAACAGGCCCTTCGGCCCAACTTGCCCATGCCGACCAACATGCCCCATCTCCACTAGTCCCATCTGCCCTCGTTTAGCACATATCCCTTTCAATTCAAGAGTTCTGAATTTGCCAATGACTCAAT